>NW_021939396.1:44486272-44490043 GCF_001715985.3 Manacus vitellinus | reverse complement strand
TGTGTATAATGTGATATGGTATTTATTTGTACAGTCATTGTAATATATTTCCCTTTCCCCTACTTTGAGTCTGGTGTGTTTTGTCTGGAAAAACCCATCTCAGATTAGATTGAGATGTGGGAGGGGGGAATGGAGCTAGGGGATTGGATTTTGGGGCTATCTCAAACCATGACAACCTCAAACACAGGTCCTTATTGTAGGTTGTTGCATAATATTGGACTGATATTCAAGCATTCCTACCACTTAGAGCTCATAGTAATTTCTTAGTTTCAAGACTTTTTAAAATTAAGGTCTGCATGTGCTTTAGTGTGATTTTTGACAGGAACCTTTGGTGTGCAGCATGTGATTTAGATGTATGAGTTTCAAGACTGAGATGATAAGTGTGTGGCCATGTAGATAAACATATCTTTAGCTTTAAGCACCCAAACATTCAATCTGTTTTTAAGTCTAATACCTAAGACTAAGGCTGTGTTTAAGTGGAATTAACATGGATTTTGTTAGAACAGTGATCTATTTCACAAGAATGAATGTAGCCTATACCAATCACAAAACGACACGTCATTTGCTTCAAAATAATATATTTATTTTTTTTCTATAAAATGTTTATGACACTTTTTGCCTTAGGACTTTCATTTCTGCTTTCCCACTCACTTGGTAAGTTCCTCTACTCAGGACCCACCTTCTGTCAAACCAGTTATTTTACAAATGTCACAAGAAAAATGACATAAGAGGGAGTTGAGAAGCTGACTTATGAGGGTCCATGTACAGCAAGGCTCTATTGCTCATGAATGATCTGTGATAGCAACCTGTGATAGAAACAGAGCCTCTCTCTTTTGAATAGGGTAGAATCAGTTCACATAGTAAGCTCCTAGTTCCAGACTTGTGACAGTATATTTTATTGTATCCATAATTCTACGTAAAGATTTGGTTTTGGTTTACAGACAATTTATAGCTCTTTTAAGCCTGTATGGCTCTGTGAATTTAAGTGGCTTGGTTTTATTTCAGATTTGAGTACTGATCACTAATCTGTTACATCAGTTTTATGTTAGTGAATTGGACCCTAATTCTGAAATGATATCTGCCATCTTTTCATTTTACTGTACATCACCTGGCAGCTGCATATGTAGTTTCCATGTAATTTATGCCTTGCAGGTGTCAGTAACTCCATGTCAGAAAACAGAAAGATGCATGGATGCATTTAGTAATTACTGTGTTACTAACAGGGTAATTGCATACTTATTTATCTCTACAAATTACATGGTAGTAGCACTCAAAATTACTATTACAGACATCTTCCATAGTTGCCAGTAAATAATTGCTTTTTAATTACAATATAATTACATGCTTACTACTGTCTGGTAGAATAAAGCACTACTTGATTTTGTATACTTTTTGGCATTGTCACAGCAGCCAAAGGTTTGTGGATGTCATTCACATGAGCACTGTCAGTGGCAAGTCACCAAAATTTTTGAAAGTTTGTTTATCTGAGAATAGGAAATTGCTGTCTCTAAGGAGGTGAAACTAGTCTTTGAACAATCAGTTTATCTTATTACCAAAGTACCTCTCAGTTAAACTTAAACCTTCCATGGTTTTCAAATGTCATTGTGACTCTATTTTAAACTGACAGGCATGGTGTCCATGGGTGGACCAAGGACAAGAGTTTATACAGTGGCTTCCACCAAGAAAATTCCATCCCAAAACTTCATATAATTGTATGTCACTTTCCCATTGACAGTGGTGAATAGTTGACTCTAAACTGCCCTGTTTGGCTGTAAATTTGAGAGCCAAAGTAGTATAAAGCAACATCTGCTGTGAGTTCAAGGTTTCCAGAAGATGCAAGGCAAAGTTCAATATGTTTCTCAGGATTGACAATTTCTATAAATTACAACATGTAAAACTCAAGGGTCTAAAGGTGTACAAAGAGCACTATTTTATTCACATAATCATGTAATAATTGTGTAGTAATAATAATAATAGTATATAATTAATCTCTACTCTGATTGTCAGCAGTGTAGAACAGCAGAATATTCAAAAAATAGAACAGGTTTTAGGGAGGTCCACTCAAACAAATCACATGGAATCTAATAGAATCTGTCTACACATCATGCCAGTAGCAAAGCCTACTCCATATCTCATGAAGAAACAAGCCTTTTAAATTCTACTAAATTTTCTACACTCTCTCATCAAGAGGTACTCTCCTCATGGAGCCCGGCCTAGAGGAGCTACAAGCTTTTAGCTACAAGATCACCTTACCAAGAACCACAGACTTGCTGAGATACAATTAATCGTGATTAAGTACTTTGCTGTAAGATTGTACAGTCTGGCTTATTGCAAATACAATAGGAAAATTACACAAGGTTCAATTAATCATCAAAATTTGGATAACCTGAGTTCTGCAGACTGTTAATCACAGTTTATACAAATAGGTAGCATTTTCAACCATTTAAAGCATGCTGTGCCATTCAACATGCTTTACAAGTGAATGAAATTCTTCCTATGACTCTGAATGGAAAAACAAAACAAACTAAACAAAACCAGACACTGAAAAAACTCACTCTCTGTTTTGACTTCTGTGGTGTAAAAAGCCTTTCTGTTTGCTAGTTTTTCAACTTCCCTAATGGCACTTTAAGGTAGTGCTTATTCACATACATTGCCACTTTCAATTATGCTCTGATTTGCAGATAATAGGGAAAAATATTTTCTATCTCAAGTTTCAACGTGAATCCGATCTTTCATACAGATAGAAAGTGAAATGATTAAATGTAATAGAGATGTAAAGGTTTCAGTTAATCACTGATATTGAAAGAAGAGAAATACTTTCAGTTAACATTCAGCTACGTTTTCATGAAGTCCTTCTTGTTGTCCACTCTACTTTCATTTCCCCCCTCAAGGATAGTTTATATTGTGCTCATAAATTCTCTTATCAACAGATGAAGTTGAAATTCAAAGAGCAATCAACAGCCACTGTGAACAGAGTCATTAAAACTATATTCTTTTTCAGATACTCCTTTGATTTGAGTTCGTTTAAATCTACCTTGAAGGGCTGGCCAAATAACAGTAGGCTAAGATAATGATTTTCTTTGTGTTTAACTGATAATGCATTTTGTTTGAGGTAAGAATTTTCAAAATGTTTTAGCATGTATGACATATTGGTGGTCTTATTTTCAGAGACTTCCTTTTAATCTAAAATATTGTACTTTATTTTTGAAACTGGATTACTGGTGTGGAGAACAAACTGCAAGACCACTCAGTGGTCTTGCAAATAATTCGAAGGGAAATGCAGTGTTGAAAGCAGTATCATTTGCTAAAGGGTATTTGTTAGCAGACAGGAACATAGAAGAACTACTGTCTCAGCTGAACTCTGCAGCACAGTAAAGGTATGTCTGTGCTTGGACCTTCTACTGAAATGGAATAATGAGATTTGAGTGTTTAAATAACCAGGGAATGGCTGGACTCCCAGTATTCTCAAAGCTAATATCAAATGGGTAAAACAATGCATTCTTCATGTCCTTTGGGATGTCTAGCATAATTTCACTGAAGTGTATGCTGTTACTTTTCACTAACTTGTTGCTGTTCTAGAGTTGAAAACCCGGTTTTGATAGTTTGCTTATAATCCATCCACTACATAAAACAGAATAAATCTGCATCATGATTGTGTCGAGTTTTAGATTAGATATTATCATAGAATCATAGAATCCTCTGTGATCACCTGTATCTGCGCATAATTGAGTTTTTTCAGCTAGATCGATCCACCATTTGTTCTGGATGTCA
>NW_021939396.1:44251890-44485582 GCF_001715985.3 Manacus vitellinus | reverse complement strand
TGGAAGTCAGTTTAAAGAAGACAGAAGTTCTTTATCAACCTGCACCTCAGGAAGTCTTCCATCATCCCCATATCACCATTGACCAATCAGAGCTCAAATCAGTCCAGCAGTTTAATTACCTAGGCAGCCTCATCTCCTTGGATGGTAAGATTGACGGGGAGATAGACAACAGGTTGGCACCTGCATCTCCTAGAACGCTTCCATCAATGCTGTCTCCGTACAATCCTAAACATCCACTGGTCAGATTACATGACTAATACCTCTGTTCTAGAACAAGCAGCAGTCACAAGTATAGAGGCCATGTTGATGAGAGCACAACTGTGATGGGCAGGACACGTCTCAAGGATGAAGGACCACCTCCTCCCTAAGATCTTGCTTTATGGTGAACTTGCCACCGGTTGCTGCAAGAGAGGAGCCCCAAAGAAGAGATACAAGGACTCCCTGAAACAACATCTCAGCCTTGACCATATTGATCACCATAACTGGTCTACTCTGGCCTCAAATAGAGAGGTCTGGAGACACACCATCTATAACGCTGCCGTTTCCTTTAAAAACGCATGCAGGATCATTCTTGAGGAGAAAAGATAACACAGAAAGAATAGTGTCTTTCAGAATATACCACCTAAGGAGTCTTTCTGCTGTGCCTTTTGCAATCGGACATGCCTGTCTCGTATTGGCCTTTTTAGCCACCAGCGTGCTTGTAACAAATGTGGTTAGAGCCTTCCTAAATCTTCGTTCGCGAAGCCTAGCCATGATGATGATCATAGAATCATAGAATCAGCTGGGTTGGAAAGGACCTCTGAGAAAAAGGTTCTTCACTGAAAGGGTGGTTGGGCACTGGAACAGACTCCCCAGAAAAGTGGTCACAACACCAAGCCTGACAGAGTTCAAGAAGAATTTGGATGATACTCTTGGGTACTTGGGGATCGTCCTGTGCAGGGCTAAGGATTGGACTTGATGATCCTTTTTGGTCCCTTCCAACTCAGCAGATTCTGTAATTCTGTGATTCTATAAGCTTGGAAGGGTTAACTGGAGATTCTGACACTAGTGGTAGGGAGAGAAGCACAGTCGTGGGAGTTCCCCACTTTAGCATTACTTCTCCACTTAGAGGCTACATGATCATATACACCATGTTCTCAGAATAAACTTTTTCACCTTCAAAGCTTTTTGCTGAAACTGCAATATTATAACAAGGGCATCGAAGCAGAGGAGTGTTATACAGAGTGGAGAATGTAGCAGCTGATCTGGAAAAAGGACCATTTCAACTTGATGCATTCATCCTAAAAAAAATCAAGCAAAACTTTCATCCTACATGCTCTTGATTCATGCATGCTTCATTACTGGAATAATTGAACCTGGAGTAGTTCCCCTAATCAAAAGAAACACAAAATCAAAACATCAGAGGAAAACAAAGAAGATGGAAAAATCTGGTGAACTGGGGCAAAAGGCTGTGAAGCAGATCTATGTTTGCAGCTTGTTTCTGCCTTACCTTTCCATGATTTGAATAAGTTGTATAAGATTTCAGTATTTCATTAGGCCAGGTAAAACACAGGAATAGCAATCCTTCCTCTGTCTCCCTTTCCCACCCTATCTATTTAGCTTGTCAGTTGCTTGATACATGAGTTCACCTGTCTGTTTATAGCATTCCAGTTTTAATGGGGATGTCTGGCTGACACACGTAATTGATGGTGGTAACAAAAATCAGAAGTCTTTTGCAAGGATCTTTCCTGTGTGGCCAGGATTTACAGGTGATTATACATGGCAAACACAGTGTATTACCCCTTCATTCCCTCTCTACACAACTTATGTGTCCAGTTTGTATTCAGTTGCTGGACTGTCTTAGCACACACTTATAGGCCTCCTTTTTATACTGTACTTTGGATTAAATCCCTTTGTGCCTCTGAATATAACTATAGGTTTGGGGTTACCTGGACTTTTTATGCATGTAAACCTGATGTTTTACACATGTGGCACAGTATACTCAAGCACAGTATTGCAATCTTTCCTGAAGCCCCATTAAAAGAAATAAGAAAAGGGAACAACTATAGTAATTAGGCTAGTGTCATGTATACAGTGGGTTAGAGCTTTGATATTAACAGTAATAGAGAGTATTATTTACTTAACAGTGACTGTGTGCTGTATCTGTGTACGGTGCAGACAGAAAAACTCAGGAGGAAAGGATATTCTTAAGAAAGTTGATGTGAATGGAGTTGTCTGCAAAATACTGATGTAGTACTGCTTGTACCTGTTTTATTTGTCAGGCATTTTATGGGAGAAAGTCGAAAATGCAGCTGGAGATGAAGAGAGGCATGAAAAAAGGAGGGATATGAGTAAAGTTAAAAGGTGGAAAAGTCTGAAAAAGTATATGAGGAGCAGCTAGTTAGGTAGGCTGTATTGTCTGAGTATTCAGTGATGGGAGGCGAGAGAATGGTTAGGAAAAACTGGAGGTGGGGATGAGTGGTTTTATTTTTAATTGGATGAGGAATCCAGGAGAAAGGTTCCAGTAAGTGGCACCCAGACAGCCATTCACTTTCAACATTTTCTTCTACCCCTTTTCAAAAAGCTACCCATCTTGACCAAATGTTCAAAATTTCTTTTACAGGCATAGTCACCAAGACACACATGATCAGTTGTCTATAAATTGAAGCTTGCCTATGATATTTTGCTCTTACTGTGGATTTGGACACTGTAGAGGAAAAAGGCATATTACATGCACACGCTGTACAGAAAAATCTGGTAACAAACAACTAGAGGCTGATTAACAAAGATTGTTACATCATACCGGAAAGAGAATGATTTCAGGCTGACAGCATTATTTTAATTTTATTTTAACATGCCTCTAAAATGTATTGTGACTAACCATATGAAAAGTTAACATTTGTTTTTGAATGAGTGGACTTAGGTGGGCATATGAAAGAATACCTTCTCTACTAGCAAATCAGTTTTATATTAGCCAAGGCAAAACCTTCACAGCAAATGTATGTAAATCACTAATTCTCGGGGCACCGAAGGGAATGTACTTCATGCTATAACTTAAATACTAATGAAATCAAGTGAAAATGATAGTCATTAGTCAGCTGAGCCTTGATAGGGTTCCCTGTGGACTGATACAAATTCACTATTAGAAATGGATTCTCTCACAGTCCACAGTGAGCATTTAATCCTTCTGTAAAGCAGATTTAAATTTGATGTTTAATATGTCATTTTTTCATTTCAGGTCTCTTATGTTCTGTATTTGCAGCTTGTGTTTAATCTTTTTTAAGTCAGTCTAAGTTTTTTATCTGCATTCTCTTGGTTTTATGTGCATATTATTGGCCTATGTGAATCATACAGCCACAGGTACTAATGATAGTCAGTGAAAGTGAACTAATTAGCACACAGCTCAAAATAATAATGTCTCTTACAAACCAAATGACCCACTTTAGTTTCAGTTCACACAAGGAATGTGTTACCCAATAGAAATTTAGGGGTAGCATTTTGAAAGTTATCCAAGATAAGGATGGATATAAACATAATTTTTCTCTTTCCTTACAGAAAAATAATTTTAAATGTTTTTTCCAGTATGTGGTTCTGACAGATTACTTGAAAATAAATAATCAGAGGCTCACACACACATGCACACAATCACACATACAATTTTTGAAATCTTAGCTGGGGTCATTTGAGATGAGTAAGATGGGAGATGCTTGCCAGCATTTCTGTGAGTCAAATTCTGCTGTCTGGCATCAGGAGTACATGCTGCCCACTCAAGTTTTGTACTAATACTAACTCCTTATTCTCTTAGTGTTTGTCAGATTTGTATAGGCAACACAAGTGGATCAGCATTAAGCCTTGCTTTGAGCAGAATCTTTACTCAGAGAAAACTCACACTTAAGTGAATAGGAACCCTTCTCTACATAGGAAAAAAAATGAAGAGAATGTAAATTTCATAGCACTTCTTAGGAGTATTGTGTTATCTTCAGGTCGTCTTGGCTTACTACTACGTCTAATAATATTTAGTACTAGAGAATTGCCAGACTATAAAAGAAACAATGCACAGTATTCATGTCTCATGTGCATGGTGCACTTTTAAAGTTGGAGGGAAAATCTCCAGGAGTAATGAGAATTCCTGTGGTCTGTGTGTTTTACAACATTATAAATTATAAAACATAATGCTATGTAAAACCAAACCAGGGAACAAGCTCAATCATGGATTACTGATTTTCTAGATGCTTGATAGTCACCATGTTCCCTGTTAGGCAACAATTTCCAATGGAACAATCAGGCATGGTTCATGGCCTGGCTGTATCATTCCCAACAGGCAGGATGGACAAGATAACACAAGATTTTTTTCTCTCCAAATATCCACAGTAAAGTGCAAACTCTGAAATGGCCCTCCATGCCCACATTTTGTCCTTAGGCATGCAAATCATGCCTTCTTTCCATGCTTCCCTGACCCTTCCATTCTACCAAACTGATCTTTTCCTTGTTCATTTAATACAGATGTACATTAAATTTCTTCTTCTCCTAAGTCAGTCTTTATATATAAACCTCCAAAATTCTTGAAAACTTATAATAATCCCTTTTGGCACTCAATTTGCAGCAAACCTTGATGATGTTGATGTTGAAGACACCAGTGCGGTGGACAGATGTTCAATAGTTGGTCTCTGCTTCTTTCATAAGTACAGAGACCTTGTCTTACACCGCCTGGCAACCAGGTGTTGGAGTGCAGCTCTCCTACTCTTATTTGATGGTGTCCAGTCCATGGTGATGATGAAAGAAAGTTGGTGTGACTTTCTTTCTAGAAAGCAAAATCATACCTCCTCTCTAATTTGCTTTTTCAGTCTGATTACAAGCCGAGGGTGTTATTGGTCTCATCAAGCTCTGATCAGGAGTGCCCCAATCCTGCTTTAAATGAAACAGTTTGTACTGACTATACGGAACAGGAATCAAGCTAATTCCTCTCTCTATATCATAGTAAGACATATTAGAAGAAAGCACCTCCATAAAACTTGTTAAATTTTTACGTTTGACCTTTACCAGCACAGCAAAACCAGACAGCTTTTGTGTAAAGCTATTGGTTTAGATATTTTGGACTGAGTTTTGAAAAAAAATGGCCTTTAATCTAGCAAACTTCTTGTGCAAAGGTATAAACTTTTGACCTGTTTCTTTTGCTAATAAAAAACCTTAGCTGGGAGCAGAACACAATTTGCATGCAAATTCTAATCAGAAGACACTAAAGAGAACACAACTTAGAGCAGTCAGAGTTTTCAGCACTCTCCTGATTTACACAAGAGAGGATAAGAAGCTGTGGGCTTGACATGTAACTCCACCTTCCCACCCCGACATGCACCACTGCGGCCGTGCTATGTAGTCTGTCATCTTCTTTCCTCAGGGCTCCATCTCCACGGTGTTTGTTTCCCTCCCTTATCTTTCACAGAGGTCTGGCCTCTGCCCTGAGGAGTGCTGGTAGGTGGAAAAACAGGGGGTAAGGGAGAGCAGTGAGTGCTTTCAAAAATGTGATGAATGTGCTGCTTATGTTCAGTTTACAATCAAATGTTGTTGAGGATAAATATGCCATTTTATGACATATTTTGTTTTCACAGTTGCCAAGCAGGGGGTGAAGTGAAATTTGTAACCTATCCTCTAAATCCAAAGCAAAAAAAGTAGAAAAAGCAAATCTGAATTTTTTAACTTTTTGTGTGCATGTGTAGGTAACTGCCCTTCCTAACAAATCTGGAACTGCTGTCTAGTAATTTATGCTGCTCTGATGTTAGTTTGTTTTCTGGATGAATGTGTTGGTCTAATTCCAGAGACATCTGCCTGAAAAAATACACAGAAAAGAGAAAAGTGTATTAAGCTTAGCCACTGCTTAGTAAATACTTGAGGGGGGAATTGTTAGGTCAGATTCTGATTAAGTGTTGTGAATCTACTGGACTTAAAAGACTAGTTTGACTGCTAAGGCTCAAAGCCTAGAAAAAAAAGCAGAAGAACTATTGAACACTAAACACTAAGGAGTGCCAATGACAACTCCTTCTTCAAACAAAGCTATCAGGTTTTTGAAGAGTCCAGTTCTTGCGGTGGATATGTGAAGAATGTATTTTAGGGAACATCAAACCAGCAGATAAGAAACCTTTTTTTGGTAAAAAATTGGTTATGTGGACTATTGATCTATTAAAACAGAGTAAGGCACTGACAAGGAAGTGACTTTGTTGCTACTGATGACATGCACATATTTTGTTTCAAGAGGGTTTCTAAATGGAAGAAATACAGGTTCATGACCTCACTTCAACCTATAGATAACTACTCCTCTTGATACTTGATATTTTGGTGCAAGGAACTTTAAACTGATCATTTTGAGGATTATAGAATAATAACTTTGGTGTTATATGTATTTACCAATAATATAAATTGTAAGGTACTATTTCTAACAGCTAGGAGCTCAGGTTTGATGCAATAATTTTCTTGGAATATTTCATAGTTTTTTAAACAAAATCTGATGGTCAAAAATTCCAGTAAAATGAAAAAAATAAAAGGAAATGGAGTTATAGAACAGGCCAATTTTTCAAGGTCTACACTATAGGACCTCTAGTAGATGGCGACTTTATTTTTATATCTAGCTTGTCTACAGAAAGTAGCGATGTCTAGGATGTGATATCTTCGACCTCAGTCCGAATTACTTTTCCCAGCCTCTCCCATTTGCAGAGCCATAGTGCCCAACATGGTTCCTTCATGGAGAGTTGGTCTCTCCACGCTCAGATACAGCAGATAAACTGGGGTAGCCCTAACAGTAAGCAGCATGAAGCTGCAGAAACCGCATGGGCACCCGGAAAGAAGTGCTGAAGCTAAGGTTTTCTGGAGAGAGGTTTATGGTCTCTAGAAGATCTCTTTCAACAACTTTTATCTGATGGTACAAGGGCTATGTCTTTGGCCTTTTTCATGGACAGAACAGGTTCTCCTCCTGCCTGGGCTAAATAAAAAGGTGAGGAAAAAGTCTGATGGCTAAAATTCACAGGAATCATCTGCAAAATTCTCTCTCCTTTCTCTCCTTTCTCCTCTCAGGCACTGTACACAGTCTGAAATCAGAATTTACTACCATTTTGCTGATGATTCAAGAGGCAGTGACCTTCTTTCCCAGAAAAATAATGAGTCATCAGAACAAAGCACAGTAAAATGTAGTCTTTAAGTGGCCCTTCTTCCATGTCTGCCTATTTATCTAAGGACTACAAAATTTATCATGAGCATTAATGCTTATAAATTAAGTGGCAGAAGGTGGGGTGAACTTCTAATCTAGAACAGATTCCTGATGCATTCAATGAGATCAACTCTATTTTAACTCTACTACTACCTTTTAGTGTGTTTATTTAGCTGATGAAAACAGCCTAACTTAGCAATATATAGCAAGGTACTCAAGGTCCTGCATGAGTGCTGTGGCAAATCCAGTAACTAACACAGAGATTTTAACTCCCACATCTCTGCTTCAAATACATTTTCTTTTTATGCTCCATGGATGTTACTCAGACGACTCATAGGAAGCAGATGTTTCTGTTGGAAATGACACTTTTCTGGCAGTAACATTTCAATGTGATGGTTATTTGAATAGCACAAATGACCTTCCTGCACCTTTGTTATATCTTTTTGAGAGTTTTCTTTCTGAGAGTTTTCTTTTAGCTTGAAATTATATTTTAAAGGCCACTTCTAGCACCATTCATAGTAGTGCAGCAGCTGTTAATTCTGACTGCCCTGATTTTCTTTTTCTCTTCCCTTTAACAAGTTTTTCACTAGCTTTCATCGGTATAGATGAGGCCAGTGAACATAGCAAATATAAAATAGATCTGTGAGACTCACTTATTAGACACATTTTATTTAAATGTGTGTGCAGCTTGCCATTGTGTCAAGCCAGGCAATGCATAAAAGTGAAAAGCACAGCCAGCAGTGATGAGAGATGGAAGCTGGGGCTGGTTGCTTCTTTGCTTTGTCCTAGCACTGCTACCTGCTTTGGTGATTAACCTGTATTATTCACACACTAGAGACACAGACTAGGCTGATGGTAGGTAGGATTCAAATATATAAATTCTAAAGTTTAACTTGACCTATGCATAAGTACTTAAAACATAAAACATTTACTTAGACATACAGCTCAGGATCATGATTTTGGTTTGATTTGAGGGTCAGCAGTTTTTATTTTCCTTGCAGTG
This sequence comes from Manacus vitellinus, assembly GCF_001715985.3. Taxonomy (NCBI): domain Eukaryota; kingdom Metazoa; phylum Chordata; class Aves; order Passeriformes; family Pipridae; genus Manacus; species Manacus vitellinus. The sequence continues at coordinate 44,477,405 of NW_021939396.1, read as the reverse complement.
ATGTAGTTTGATACATAATGAACTGGTGTGTGCTGCTTGTCCCATATACCTGTACATATATCTTTATACGTAAATCTGTATGTATATTCTGTGGTATGTCTGTGTATGGACAATATATGTACTTATACACAAAGTGTGTGTGTGTATACAGTCCATGCAAAGTGTGACAGATTTCTCTGAAGCTCTGTGAAATATCTTTTCTCTGACGCCTTAAGGTCCATCTGGTTTTGTGATTTTTCTAATTTTTATAAGTTTTATAAGTAGTTATACAGTAAAAGTAGATTTAGAAGCGGCAGCACTTATTCCCTTACCCTTAGCACAGAAACTGCTCTCATTCTCCACCCCTTTTACCCAAATTCCCCACATCAGTATCCCCTGAATTCCAGTAGAAATGTTTAGTCTCTCTTTAAGATAGGCCTCTTTTGTCTGAGGACATCTAATCCTGGCCTGAACCACAAAAGTACAGTCAAGAACTGGGTGAATATATGCCCCCTGTATCCTGAAGAAGATGAAGATTGATGAAGAGAGGGTCTTAAAGATCCCAACCCCAATTCCCAAGAGTCATGACTGAGGGTGGTCCAGGGCAAAAGCCATGGGATGGAAACATCTAGGATTGGACAAACAATATTAAAAATTGTAACATCTGTAATGGGGGGGCAGACTAGAAATGGGATGTGGATAATGATCTTGCTAATGCTGATGAAATGTATTTCCTAGAAAAAAAAAGAGATGTTTATAATATCTTTTTTTAGATATTGGAAGAAGAAATGTATCCCTTATTAGGTATTTTGTCCCTTCTGCGGCCCTCTAAAATGTCGGTAATTTACTTTCTTATTTTGTTTTTGAAAGTTCATTACTCTAGACCTTGTTTGCATCACAAAGGGTGCAATAGTCTTAGGGAAATATATAGCATGCCTTTATTCCTAGATAAACTAAACTTAAAATTTGATTAATTACATCTCTTTTTACGTTAGATCTGCTTAAAAATTCTATTCAAACTATAATGTCATCATTAAGGCTCTTTCAGCACGGCAGAACTGACAATAGTTAGTTCCAGTATGTAATTAGGACATATAAAAATCTTCACTATAAACAGAATTTTAATACCTAAGACATCAACAGAGGAGAGATTTTATTTTATGGATTGCTTTTATCCTATTTTGAGCATCTAGCATGAGCCAGTCTTTGTTAATGTGCAATGAAACAATGACAAGATCAAGTCTACTAGAATCCAGATTTTCTCGTGTCAGGAAGAGTTGTGGGCTTTTTTCTCCAGCAGCCTTACATGGTTCTTCAGTGCTAAGCGGTGCTGCATTAGTTCTGACATGATATGCAAGATTGAATAGTTTAGACAATATTCCACTCTTATTTAGCCAATGTCTGTAATTTCTTTTCTTTTACTAATTTATTTCTTTTCATTAGATGTGAAGATAATAATAGAGCTAACTTTTGTTTTGAATAGATAGGTATTAGAAGGGTATTCTTTATCTTTCTGTCCTTATGGATTTAGCTAGCATTAATTTTCATTTGTAATCCTGATTGCAAAAGGCATGCACAGAAATCCTTATATTGCTCAGTGTTCTTAGTGGAGTACAGAGGTGTCAAATACTATCAGGTACTAAATTAGCAAGGACATTTTCACCGAAATTGATTTCTTGAGTCTTTGGAATCCTTGAAATCACTCAAAGTCCTTGTTGCTTTTCAGGTACCCTATTAATCTTTATAGGGTTGTATTGGCATTGTTGGTTGAAGCTTTCCTGCTCTGCTCTCTGGACAGATGCGAACAGACCACAAAGAGGCAGGGATCCACTACTAATTCATAAGAATCCACATCAGGTCTCTGAAATTGAGAGAAGAATCATATTAAAAGCAGTCATAATCACAAAGTGTAAATGAGACATAGGGTGCTGCATTATTCCTGGATAAAGATAACGCCTGTGTTGATCTCACTGTCGACTTACCTTTGCCTGTCCCTAAGTGTGATTTAAAATCTAATAATAACACAATGGTTCAGAGCTGGGTGAGTGATTCTCATCAAAACTCAACATCTACCAAAAATTAATAGTAGAAATGAGAAAAAAAAAAAAAAGAAAAGAGGAACAAGAAGAAAAGAAAAAAAGCTTGTAACAAGGAGTAGGGAGTCTGGTAGAGGGAGGGAAGGAGGTGGACTGCAATTGTAAAACCCCATTTGCAGGGAAACAAAGAGCAATCAATGTAATAGCAGTATAAAGCAGTCAAAAAAGGACAAAGGCTGCAGTCTGACATCTTTTATTCCTGAGCACAGGTGGAGCTATAATTGGCAGTCCCAGCTTGAAGATGAATACAGTGTAAAAGAGCCCTCCCCTTGGAAGAACAGACAAAGAAGAGTCGGGTTTCCAGAACAGTCAAAAAATATGTCTGTTTTTTTAAAGGGGGGAAGAAAGGACTGAAAAAAAGAAAAAAAAGTGGTCATAGGGGGATACAATCTTGGCATATTATGAAATTTGTGTCTGGTATCTGTGAATTCCATGGCTGCTTGAGCTCCCTTTACCTTCCTGCTGACAGTCCTTACAGAGCAGCAAGAACAGTCCCCTAAAGAGTGCCTGAAAATCTCACAAAGTTTTGCTGGCCATATCTGCTGATTTGGTTGCCAAATGTTGATCCCTCTGTTCACAAGTTAACAGGGATGATAAAAAATCTGGACAGGATCACTTGCGACCACTGACATTTAGATTTAACTAAGGCGGGATGGCTGCTTTCTTGCTACACAAGAAAGAAAAAGCATTTTGCCACTGAATGTCCTCAGCTACTGCTCAGAATTGCAGCTATAAGGCCCCTTCCACAAATAAGTGCACACAGACTGTTTGTTGAAACATAAAAATATTAAATAGGAGCAGGGAGGTAAAAATGACACGTCCTTTTCAATGTAATTTAATATCAATAGTTTGTGTCTCTGTTTTCCTGACTTCAGCTCTGTAAAATTAAATTTTTTTTTATGTTCATGAAATTTCTCTGAGGTACAGATCCCAAAGTACATAGATTTGTTGATAAGAGTGCTTTATTCCTTTTCTGAAAAAAAGCAACAGAAAATATCTGAAAATGTATAAAAGACAACATCTACAGAAGAAGAGTAGCATTTGCAGCTTCTTCTAATAAACTAGTTTCTTAGGGAATAGCTGCATTAAAATTAATCAGACAGCTACACTTCAAATTAACCAGCAAAAATGCTCATTTTCTTTTCATACACTGTATGCAAGTACACTTACTATCATTTACTCAGTGGGGGGCATGGATAAAAAAGGCACATAATATGAGTGCATTGGTTTACTTCTCGCCAAAAATAGATCAGAAATAAAGACTTAGTTTTCTGAGATTGTTAGTTTGAAGTCATTGACCTTCCATTTCAAGTTTTAATTTGAATTTTGGATGTAATATTTTTTAACCCCTAGAAAATTCAGCTATTAGTTGTTGACCTTTCAAATTTATGATCCTAGAACACCTATTCAAAGTGTTTCTTTGTGTTTGTGAGGGTATCTGAGGCTGTCTGTCTATGTCTGTGTGTGTATGCATACATGTCCAGATAAACAACACACCTTAAAACATAATTTAGTCACCTGATTGTCTCTACTCCAGTATTCTCTTGCCCGTAGTGGCCATCAGCAGATACTTAGAGCAAGTGCAGTATGAATGTGACGTTTGCATCTAACATTTTCCTAACATACACGATTTTCAGCTGAGAGAATTTACTGAACTGGATGTGTCTCCTAGGTGCCTAATAGTGTTTTGTCAACTGTATTGTTAGATCCGTGCAAACCAGTAAAACTTACAAAGTTCTTTCCATTGGAGCTATCAGGCCTTTGGGATTTAACCCATTGATTAAATCCTGCTGAGATCTAGGTTACACGGTCCTGTAGAGTTGTTTTTAGGAAGCTGGTCACTGGTTTTCACATAGCTAGAAAACAGACTTCCCATGAAGGTCTAGTATCACAGCCAGCTGACAGGGGAAGGACTATGACCACACAGTTTTATTAAACACGCCTGGACCATTCTCTTCCACTAACACCAACCGGCATTGGATGCCCAGCATTCATAGAGAAATGTATTTCATCTTTAACCATGGGGACACATAATCCGTATTGCCTACTGAGAAGAGTCCTTGTCTCAGTTAATTCTCAAAATACACTTAGAAACTGTTAATGTAAAATCATGAAAGTTGGCTGAAAGGTATGGCAGAAGTGCTCCTAAAAACTTAATATTACAGAGGAATGAGTTCCACTACTCAGAAACATTTCCAGACACCCTTACTATGATTGCAGCCTGTGAAAAGCAGTAACTTTTAGGAACAGACTTCCTTGCTTTGTTTCCTGCCACCCCAATCCTAATTGCAGTTCCTGATCATCTCATGCAAATTCACTCCTCTCTTGCCCACCCTGCCATGAATTCTATCTGTTTCTGCATCGTCAGCCTGATCTCCCCTTCTCTCCTTTGACCTATTTTTTGCAGAATTCATAGTTAAGGCTCTGCATAGACTTATATTTGACGATCCTTATAAGCAAAATTAAGTCCCAGTTAGTTATTTTCAGTCCAGATTTGCATGATGTGATTAGTGATGGTCTTTTCCACATCCTAATCTTCAAATGTATCTTGTGACATATAGTCTTTGGGACAAGAATAAGAGTCTTTAGGGGAAGTCAGGATGAAGGAATGTGGACATAGATTTCATGGGTATTTCTTCATGATGGGGAAATCATATGTCCTTCACCTCAAAAAGCTATGTGTCATCAGTACGTAAAGTGATTCAGAGACTATTATATGCTCCTGAGGCCAAATTGTGACCTGGCTTTGTGTCCACATAGCTTGTGCCTGCTCCAGTGAGAGGGCAGCATCACAGCTTTCAGGCTGGCTAATGGGAATAGGTCCTGACAGCTGCTGTTTCACAAGTCACATACAGGCATCATCTGGCATGTGCTGAAACTATGTTAAGGCGTGTGATAATGACAAAAGAATTCAGCAATCTCCAACAGTACTGTACTGAACTTCTGACTGTGCCCTGGCCTTATTTTATGTAGTAGAATAGGTGTAGGCTAAGTCATTCCTCACTTATTCTCCATAAATGTTGGCTTTTCACAGAGTTCAGTCTACAAAAGTAGCAACATCTGGAAACAGCTGTCTTCTCTGCCTAAGCCTTCTCTGCAGCAGCAGATGGAGTGTCAGCATGCCTTCATTCTGCTCCAATTTCTGTTTTGGATCTATTCTTATACATTTCTCCATGTAAAAAAAAAGTAGGAGTTAGATACGAGTAACTAATCAAGTACATAAAGTAGGTGTTGATTTTCCCATTGCAAAAACAAGAATGAGAAGAGAATGGTAACAGTTGCTACACGTGGAAGATGTTGGTGAGCAGCCCAAGCATTGAATTTGCAGAGACAACAGCTCTTATTTTCACCTCAGATATGCCCAGCCTGATTTGAAGGGTCAGCTCAATGAATTCAGTGAGATAAATCTGTTTTAAATTCCGGGGCATTTTACAGTAGAGTAGTTGATTTTTTCACTGACTCACTTTGCTTCTGGGCCTTCTGTGATTGCTAGACCTGAATGTCAGACCTCACTTGTTTGCCTAATGTCATCCATCAATTATAAAATGGCATCTCTCATTGGAATCAGTGTAACCAGGTTGATGAAACATACACTATAAACAACAATTATGATGAAAATTAAAGAGAGTTTTCTAGCGAGTACGTACCTGGACAGTGATTCAAAACTGTGACTCTGTCACTCATCTTCACTTATATGTAGTGCTGTATAGGCTACCTTTTGCAAGCCATTTATCCAGCCTCTTTCCTATTCTATACAAGTATAAAATGGGATAATGATTTTGAAGTATATCAATATATATTAACTCTATACATGCAATGAACTGCGATGTGCAGTAAAAACACCTACATGCACTCATAATTAGATGCATGCTGATATACATGCAAAGCCTCCTGATTGCCATTAGTCTTTCTCACTAATTTTTAACTTTTTGTGTAATTCATATACATATGATTTATAAGCACATGTAAAATTATTATAATATTTTTATTCATGGAATTTATCTGCATGTAAGCATAAAGTTTCATACCAAAAGAGCTTAAAAATCAACAGCTAGAGTGGGATGCTAAAGACAGGACAATTATAAAACCTGGATAGGAAGTTGGAACATCTATTTTCTGATATATGTTATGCATGTTATTTTTCACTTATCCAGCCCTGTGCTGTTTATCACTTGTGTTTACCTGCTGTACTTGCCACACAGACTGCAACTGCCTGAGGTAGAGACTGCTTTCTTTGTTATATGTCTGTACACTCTGTCGTTGCACAATCGATCCTTGATTAGGTGCCTAGGCAGTAACGTGGTGTAAATAAATAATAAGAACTTTCCAGTTCATGGCCTTTTGTGACTAAATTAAAGACAGAATGGGATGGTGAAATGGCTATATTGTAAACTGAAGTCAATAAGGACAGCAGACTAGCCTTGTTGTCCCTGAATACATCATAAAAATAACATGCACTAACAGTAAAACTCTATTTTGGTTCAAAAAAGAGCCAATAACTAGCAATGACATAGATTTACTTTATTTCTTATTATAGTTTGGATGACCTTCCACACTTGTCAGCTGGGACCCAGCTGGATTAGCTGGCAGTGCCTTAGGGAATGACAGGTATGAGTGGTCTTCATAATCTATTAATCCTAGTCCAATCTGCCAGTATACAAAAGGTTGTTAATTAATACAAGCGCTACTAACAGCATATGAAGTAGACATTTGTCTTCTTGGAAAATGCTTGAATAATATATTCATAGGAAGATATATTCATCATAGAAGAGCACAGTTGCAAGCCGTTTGTGGTCTTGTGCTACTAGTATTCATTTAAAAAAAAAAAAATTAGTCTCAAGTCTATGTCAAAAAATATGAAACGACTTAGTCGTTGGGAGCTTGAAAGGAAGGTCCGTGGGCAGAAGCCTCACAGCATGGCGGGGCCCTGCACTCTTCCTTGATGATCAGCATATCCATCATCAAATAGCTGAAAGGAGGAAGAGTTAAGGCTGTGAAAATCAGAGTTCAGACATCACTGAGTTTCTGCAGCCACTGTTGGCAAGTGTGCAATAGCTGGACTTGACTGCCATAGGGAGGGATGTAGCCCCTTGGGTACACAGGAGTCAGCAGAACTGGGAGATTTAAAGAATGGCTTTTGTACTCGAAGAACTCCTGAAAGTGAATTTTAAGGCCTAATGAGATCCCTGTGGTCTGTGTGATTAAGCTGACTGGCCACAGTAGTCCTCTCTAGACCAAGCTTCTTCCTCAGAGATAAATTTATGGAGGAGCATTTGATCTGTCTGTAGGTCAAAGTGGTACCAGTAACTAAGATGAGCTTCCCACCTAAAAGACATTACTGAAGCAGTTCTGTTGATCATAAAATTAAGAAAGAAAAATGCTACATGGCAGAAAAACCTCTTAGGAATAGAGGGAAATCAAGAATATGATTATAAATTAAAATAAATTATGCTGCAAACCTTATTTCTCAAATTACTAGCTGGTAAGGTCTTTACAAAATGTCTGTAGTAAACCAGTTTTATTTTTTACTTACCTTGATCTTGACTCATCCAGTCTGTTTTTATCCAAGTCTCCATTTCAGGAAAATATGAAGACAAAGATCTTCTGGAAAAGGGATTCAAAGCTGCCCTCATGACAGTGGTGATATCATCACCTTCATCATGACTTGGCTAAGCTTATCCATTGTTCTTAACTGCCTGTTGAAAATCTGGGGTACCACAGAGCCTCAGGACCGTTGTGGCGATGTTATTCTTGAGAAATTCCTGGAAGAGAGAAGTTGGACCAACCGCTGAGTAGTCCCATCCAAGCCTGACAGTGTCTGGCAGTGCAAAACTTCACTGATTTGAAGTTTTATGATGATCTGTGTTCACTTTTACTGAGAGGCTTGCCTGATCAAACATTTACTTTGTAGAGTTTTGATATGACATGGATAAATTTGGGTCATTCTAACTGACCTATATTTCTTAAATCTAGGAAGTTCACATCAGAAACCAAAATTGTGAAAAAAGTAAAAAAAGTTTGAGAAAGTCTTGTAGTGTGTATCTCAGCACCTTCCCATACTACAAAAATTTGCATGCTGCTAGCAAAAATTGAGTAATTTTCCCTGTTTTCACATTTTTAAATTTGTTTTAAATTTTAGGGAAGAAATATAGCAAGTGTCCCATAGGCATCTGGGACCACCTTAAATAATGTGTATGCCTTGCTCTAAGGATCTTAACACTTGCCTGGTTTACCCTATGACAGCTTTGAATTTGCTCAACAGAGATTTAGCAGTGTATGTGGTGTATTACATGTGGCTGTCAGAGTGGAGAAACTAAAAGCAAGACAGCAGGGGAAGTGGGAAGGCTTGCAAAAAAGGCATTCTAAGATAAATTGTTTTTTCTGGATTACATTGTTGTTTCTGTGGTTTGAAGTTTTGAACATCTCACCAAGTAGTTTATGAGTTCATAAGGTTCATGAAGGCAAGTAGTGCCCGGAAGTACCCTTTTTCTTGTAGTGTGAGCTTGCTTTCCACTTGGAAAGATGTTTGAGCTATTATGAAATATTCCTAGATAAAGAGAATTTTATGCTGTTTAAGCACCGTATATTCAATTTACATGTGTGTATATGTATGTGTGTAAATATACATGTGTGTATGTGTGTGTATGTATTATACCTTTAAATTGGGTTTTCCTCTCTCCTTTTTTAAGCTTCTTTATTCACAGTATCTCAGTTTTGGCTCATTACTGATCTATTTTTACTCCTTAGGTAACATTTTCAAAAGTGCCATTGTATGTAAGAAAGTAAATGGCATTCAGACTCTGAAGGCAATTTAGGTGCTTTTGAAAATGGGGTCAAAGTTTCCTTGTCATTTGAATGCATAAAAATTTTTACTTTCTGTGCTTATAACAATTTATTATTAGTATCACAGTAACATAGAGAAGGCCAGTCATGGGAACAGAAGAACTCCATTGTGCTAGGTTTTGAATAAACATATTCTAAATAGACAGCCTATGACTCAGAGGATTTAGGAATTACTTTTTTTTCCCCTCTGTCTGCCCCTCTGTTTTCTTTGTTATTGGTTGTTTTTAAGAAGAATGCAAGTAATGTTAAAACTTAAATGTACAATGTTTGAGTAGTTTGGAAGGAAAGAAAACAGAATTTGCTCATCCATGGTCTTTAGTAAGGGAAAAGATCAATTGCAAAGATGAACTCTTAAAAAACCAAATGAGAAAAATCTGAATAAGCAAACACTTGATTGAACAGGAAAAACTCTGTCCTGTTCAGAGCAAATAAATGTTAACATTAAGAAGACCACATTTGTTAAAAAAAAAATAAATCAATTATTAATCTAATGATCCTGCCAATATAAATTAATAACTACTGGATATTTCAAGAGACCATTATACTTGATCAGGAGGAATTTCTTCACAGAAAGGGTTGTTAAACAATGGAATGGACTGTCCAGGATGATGGTGGAGTCACCATCCCTAGAGGCGTATTACACTCCAGATTTTAAGCTATAAGCTGCCCAGAGCAGTTACATTTTATTTAAGACTTTTTAAAAGCCTTTTGGTTGGTTATAACCTCAAATTAGTGTCCAGAGAAAGAGTCACACACTCTTTCTAAGAATTTCTAAGAGAAATTCTTTTAATTTAGTGAGAAAAATAGGATATTTTGGTAAAAATTTTTACAGGAGTAAAATACAACCAAGAAAAAATATTTCACTAAAACACTGAGCACAAAGACCCATTCCACAGAAAACACCACAATCAATATACTAGCTTTAGTAAAACACAATTCATTATTTTTAACTTTCCCACAAGAGAAGGAAGAGAGTAAAAGAAGAAAATAGATTAAAAAAGTAAAAAGAGAGAAGAAAGAGAGGAGGAAAATAAAATGGTTACTGACAAGATCTGATGGTTCATGTGGTTTTGGTTGTATGAGAAGAGAGAGAGAGAAAAGGAAAAATAGTTACCAACAAGATCTGATGATTTACATGAAAGAGAGAGAGATCACATGGAGTGTCACGAATTCACAGTTTAGTTTTCCCTCCCAGACAGGATATCCTGTCCTTGCCTTCCAGACCAGAGTGAGTTGCGCTGTAGCAGTCACAGGCTCCAGGGGTCATGGTGTGGTCGGACTACCAGGCAGCTCTGCCTTGCCTGACAGCCCGGCTGCAGGGCCTGCAGCTCTGCCCTGTGCTCTGCATGGGCTGCGGGCCTTGCCTTCAGCTCTGCCCTGTGCCCTCAGCACAGGCCTGATGTGCAGGCCCTGCCATGTTCCTGCAGGTCCAGGCCCAGCCCTTCCCCACACGCACACAGACGCTCACAGTGAGTTGGTTCCAACCCATAAAAATAATTCAGTGAGATTCAGATCCAGTATCTCACAAAGTGTTCAAGAAACAGCTGGGTACGGCATTTGGTGCTGTGGTCTAGGTAACAAGGTGGAGACTGGTCAAAGGTTGGACTCGATGACCTTAGAGTCTTTTCCAGCCTAAATGGTTCTGTGATTCTGTGATGCAGTTTGTAATAGTCTTCTGTGCCTTGACTGTGATCATATGTGAAATGTGATTTGTAAGAATGTGAGTCCCTTTGATTCTAAAACAGTGCAACTCTCTCCTTTGTTCTCTTGGTTTGCCTTCAGTAAAGGAAAATATTTCAGGGAAATATCTTTTTGCTGTGGGAACAAAAAGGGGGAGAGTAGTATCATACGAACACATTGATGTTCAGTGGTCAAATTCATATCTCCAATTCAAGTTCTACAGGTATTTACAAATCACACAGTTCATTAAATCTTCTAGATGTTACCTATTTTTTAAGAAATAAATAAAATAAAATAAAATGAACAAATAACCCCAATCACAGAAAGTAATTTAGGAACTTTTTCTGTGTTACTCATACTGCAAAACTGCAAATAACACACAGTCATGTATTGTTCTCTTAGTTTCTTGAATCATCTCTTATTTTGGATGGTACAGTCAACAGTTGAATTCTTCAGCAGTATTGTTTTCATTACTTTGTTTTGCTGTTAATAACCCATATAGGCATTTGTCAAATGTTAAAAATTCCACTTTATTGTATAAAATAATTTATTAGATTTTCAGGTATTGTACGTTAACAGGACACCTACTGACTTACAATAGTGCGACTGTGTTCATTTGTAAGTATCAGACCCATTGAATTCACTTAGCCTCCAGAAGCACTTACAGGACTCTGGCTGTTTGAATAACTATGGTCATCGTGCTTTGCTTATGTGGATGTGTACATATCACATATCCTTATACCCTTATCAGTAGGGTATAAGGATTTTTCCCTCTTTTTGTCTTTACGTGTCCTACCTAAAAGCCAGGAAAATTCTGGTACACTGTGGCAAATGAAAGCTGCAAAGAATGACTGGCATTTTCTTCCCTACTCTGCTTTTTGATTAGCATTAAAATATCACTTTCAGAGCCAACAGGAGTAGCACAGACATGGTGTTTGTTCTCAGATAACTGCAAGAGAAGTGTAGGGAACAGAACAAAGGTCTCTATATTGACCTCACCAAGGCTTTCGATACTGTTAGCAGAAAAGGTCTATGGCAGATTTTGGAACGCTTAGGTTGTCCCCCCAAGTTCCTCAAAATGATCATCTCGCTCCATGAGGATCAACACGGCCAAGTCAGTTATGGCAATGCACTTTCTGAGCCCTTTCTAATAATTAATGATGTGAAACAAGGCTGCGTTCTCGCACCAACCCTATTCACAACCTTTTTCAGCATGATGCTCCAAAGGGCCACAGCAGACCTCGAGGATCAGGACGGTATCTACATTCGATACCGTACTGATGGAAGCCTTTTCAACCTAAGGCGACTGAAGGCCCACACTAAGACCTTAAACCATCTTGTCCGGGAGCTGCTTTATGCTGATGACGCCGCCCTTGTTGCCCACACAGAAGCAGCTCTGCAGCGTTTAACATCCTGCTTTGCAGACACTGCTGAGCTCTTTGGGCTGGAAGTCAGCTTAAAGAAGACAGAGGTCCTCCATCAACCTGCACCTCAGGAAGTCTTCCATCATCCCCATATCACCATTGGCCAATCAGAGCTCAAATCAGTCCAGCAGTTTAATTACCTAGGTAGCCTCATCTCCTTGGACGGTAAGATTGACGGAGAGATAGACAACAGGTTAGCAAAGGCATATAGTGCCTTCGGAAAGCTTCATAAAAGAGTTTGGCGAAATAAACACTTGAAGAAAAGTACAAAGATCAGTGTTTACAGAGCCATAGTGCTGTCTACTCTCTTATATGGATCTGAATCATGGGTCATCTACCGTCACCACCTGCGACTCCTAGAACTCTGCCATCAATGCTACCTCCATGCAATCCTAAACATCCACTGGTCAGATTACGTGACTAATACCTCTGTTCTAGAACAAGCAGCAGTCACAAGTATTGAGGCCATGTTGCTGAGAACACAGCTGTGCTGGGCAGGGCACGTCTCAAGGATGAAGGACCACCGCCTCCCTAAGATCTTGCTTTATGGTGAACTTGCCACCGGCTGCCGCGAGAGAGGAGCCCCAAAGAAAAGATACAAGGACTCTCTGAAACAACATCTCGGCCTTGGCCATATTGATCAACACAACTGGTCTATTCTGACCTTCAACCAGGAGGTTTGGAGACACATCATCTATAATGCTGCTGATGTCTTTGAGAACGCACGCAGGATCACTCTTGAGGAGAAAAGACAACGCAGAAAGAATCGTGTCTTGCAGAATATACCACCTAAGGAGTCTTTCTGCTGTACTTTTTGCAGCCGGATGTGCTTGCCTCATATTGGCCTTTTTAGCCACCTTTAGCGTGCTTTTAACAAACGTGGGTAGAGCCCTTCCCAAATCTTTGTTCGCAAAGCCTAGCCATGATGATGATGAAAATATCACTTATGTCAGAAGGTCTGAGCTAAATCCAGAGGAGATGGATGTGCATCGAAGGTCAGATACTTCTTCCAAACTGAATATTACATGTGTGCTGTGGTGTGTTCAGGTTTTTGGCCTCTGCCAAGTAGAGCACCGGGACTCTTCCTTTCTCTGTATTTCTGGAAGACTTTATCACAGAAACCACTATGTGTGAAGGCTGGTATTTTTCCTGATTGTCTCACAAAGTGAAGCTAGAAAATGTCTGGTATGTTATATCTGAACACAAAAGCTGAAGAGTTTCCCCTGGAGATGAAACTACTAGACTTATTCCTCTGTATCCTTAAAATGATAGAATATTGAGATGGTTGTGCAGAGTCTAATTTTGTTTTGTTAAACATATGAGATCTCAAGTCATTATTTAGTTTTAATGTCTGTGGGTAAAACATAAATTAATTTTTTTCTGTTGCATATGCGAGTTTTCCAAATTGATTAAAATATTTGTGCAGAAATTAAGAAATAAAACAGCAGCGACAGAACTAACTGTTTGGAAAAGGAGAAGATTAGTATATCCTAACCAAGGTTTGGTGGGGCTTTTTTGTTTGTTTGCATTTTTTCTTGAGGGGGAGGGAACAAGGATTTTTTTAGTCATTGTTCTTTAACCTGGAGCTGCCTATGAACTAACTGTATTGAGCAGATAGCTCAGGTATGACCTAAAAAAGTATTGAAATATAAGGTTTCAAGTGTGTTTTGTCAGATTTGTAATGCAAACAAGAGAATAGAAGTATATTCAGAAATGGAGTCCATTTCCTTCCTCAGTTAAAAATTTTCTTCTTTCTTTCATCTCCCATATTCTTTTTCTCTCTGTAAGTATTGATTATTGAAATAATTCCTACAGTTGCACTATATTTAGGTGTTTTCAGCTGCTAAGTGCTGAAACATTTACTAAGTAGTTTTCAAATGGCCCCCATTTTCTCAAACTCTGGGGTCTTTTGTTATATGACTGAGACAGAAAAGCTGCACAGAAGTACCCATGCACAGAGAAACCGGCTAATCAATAGAAAACAGTACTATCAATGATTAATAAATACGTCTTGAAAATCAATACACAATAGGGATTTGAAATGTTAGTGATTTCACCAGTGTTTCAAGAGTCATCTTCCCATGTCAGCTCAACCTTAGCATTAAAGTAATTTCATTTGGCAGGAATCAGTTAAGTGTTCTAAGTTTTTAAAATTACAAGAGTCTTTTTGCTGAAAAAGAATTGTATCTGCAATCAAATGTTCTGTTCAAATGTTCAGTTGCACACAGTCATACACAAAAGGCAAGATCATTGCATTTGAGCTCTGACCCTTATAGAAGATACAGGTGGAGCATTAGGGAACCATCTATAGCTGCTTTATCTGTAGCCCTGGTCTTGACAATACCTACAGCAATTACTGTGCTCATTAAAATATGTCTACTTATTTCAGTGCAATGATGGAGCTCTGGTTCCTCAGACCAATTATGTTACAGCAAGATCCCCTTCCTGCAGCAACAGGCAGCCTAAAAAGAACTGGAAAAAGAGCTGGGCTGCTATGGGCCCAGCTAAGTGAGTTGCTGGTTCATCAGTGCTATTGCACTGGAATTTTCCAAAATCCTACTTATGCCCTTTACCTCAGCAGGTTGATACTTTAAACCAGGGAATTTTTAAAAAGACATTTCTTATGTGAAAGTCTCACACTTACTTTTATGTCTTATTCTGACATTTTAAATGGGATTTGTGAAGTTGCTTCCTTTGCTTCTTTTTTTCAGCTTTCTGTTTATTCAGACTAGAAGTTGATAACTCCTACAAAAACAAATCAGAGCTTTTTTTCGGGAGGTGGGTGGACTTTTGGTTTGCAAATGAAGTAAGGAAAATAAATTGAGATTTTCCCTGTGTTCTTCAAAGTATTCCTTTGTTGGAAAATCCATTTCTCCTCCTGATCTATTTCTCTTTGAAGAAGAATTCTTAGCCCGACCTTTGCAGCCAGTTTCTGACCTCTTCTTGCCTTATTTTAATATGTGTGTGTACATGTATATTCAATGCTCAAAGACAGCATACTGGTACTTCTTTTCTCATCTTTGTGCTAGATGAATAGATCGCATGCTTAGGATTTTCGTCTCCCTGCCATGACCACCGTGAATATGTATACACATACGCAGAATTCCATCTAAGTCCCTTATTTCTGAAAATATTTAAAAAAGAAATAAAACCATAAAGATACTTATAGATTGGAAAGTTGACACAAGTAGCTGGGAGATCCAGCTGGTGCAATCTATCATCTCCTTCTATTAACTCAGGTATGTTTTACTGGTCAAACTTAGTTAGCTAAGAACATTTCCAAATTCAAATATGCAAGTTGTGTTCTGCCTTGTTTTTTTTATGATTTTTATATTCTTGCCACGAGCATCCACTAATAGTAACTATGAATGAATAATAAAGGGCTAATAAGCTTTTTAAGAACACTTCTAATTTAGTAAAGAAAGTGAATACTGAATCTTGGGTTTTGCTTAGTTAATCCTATTACTTCCTAAAATAATTCCTCATGACTGGCCAGAATTAAATCTAATAGGAACTGCAAATGTCAGTTCAGTCTCACTTAATCTCATCCTAATCTGATGGTAGACATAGTGACTTGCTTCAGCATGACCTTCATGTGTTTCTTTGTTCTTAATTGACTAATTGCGTTTACTTAATCAAACACTATTATACAAAATCTGGAACAAAAAAGTTAATCTTCTTGTTTTAAGCTTTATTAATGCAGAATTTAAGTTTCCACAGAGAAGTAACAAAGAAGATCTGAAATATGGCAGTCATGTTTTTGCAAAACAGCATAGAAAAGAGCTGCAGGGGCATCAGTGATGAAACTGGCACTGACCCTTGCTGAGAGCTGAGGCAGTTCAGCAATGAGTTTTTCGAAGATATCATTTTCATTTCTATGTGTCCTTCCAGAGAGCCTTTTAATGAAAGAGAAAGAGAAAAGAAAGATTAAAAAATCTTTCCATAGGGAAAGATCTATGTAACTTAATGAAAGGCTGTAAAATGTTTAAGTTTCATTCTTATGTTATATTAATACAGTTTTCAAATCTGAATGAGTTAAATAGCTAGTCGTGGGTTTAAATAACATTATTCAAAATTGACTGCACATATTAGGAAAAACAAAAACTAAACAAGGAACTGCAAGATGTCAAACAAATTAGCGGAAGAGTTGGAAAAAAAATAGACCTATCTGGAATATAGCATATGAATTTCATTTTCTAAATTTTAAATAAACATATGCTTTCTTTTTTAAACAAAATTTTGTTAGATTTTTGCGTACTGATATTCTAATGATACTACATGTAATTTTTTTAATCTGAAAATTTTATCTGAATTTTCCCACAAATTTCCATCTATAGATTTGGTAATTTTAATATTTTTTTATTTCAATATTGATTTTAATTTTGCTCAAAGTAATTTGAATTGTAATTCCTGTTATACTTCAATTTTTTTCCAATATTTATTAATGTTCAATAAGAGTAGTAGTATGGAAAATTATTAAAAAATCATCTTTAATTTTGACTGGAACAATTTCCACTTCCTTATCTTACAAATTTATCTTGGGAAATTAACAGCTAAAAGCAATAAAAACTATTAAAATACATATGAATATGTGAAGACTGATTTATTGTAAGAGCTGTCCATAAACAAGTAAGGCATTAAGTATTTTTGTGTGGTTTTAGAGATATGCATGTAGATTGTTTGATCTGTGGGTACTGCAGACAAAATCAGACTAGTATTTTTTTTACTAATTTCAGGATTAGATCTCAGCAAAGACGATATGACTACTGAAGCCAAAAACATGCATATACAGAAAAATCTTGTTTTGTTATCAAAAAAAGTTTGAGTTTTTTTCACAAAACCTATTACAGCTTACTGATCACACTAAATCTGATTAGTTATCACTTTCGCTTCTAAAATTTACATGCACAATAGCTTATTTCTGGAAATGTGAGAGACTCATCAAGGAAAAAACCCAACAAATGAACAAAAACCCAGCAAAACAACAAAAAACCAACTCAGAATATGTAGTTGTTGGCTAATAGGGGTATCTGAAGGAAAAGTGTATCAAATTCAGTCCTCAATGAAACCAGAGCTTGCATTGCTTTCCTAAAGAATTTTTAGAACAAAACTGTCCAAGAGAAATCAAACCAAGCAAACTATCTGCTGCCATTTTATCCTTGGTGTCAAATCTGTTGCCTAATTAATTATCATTCTCCTTCAGGGCCTCTTCATGCTCTGTCAATATCCTAGTTCTCTTTGCCTGTATCTTGATCCCCAACTTCCAACAGCTCAGTGTTAACAGGGTTAGACATGGAAAATAAACAACTTGAGGAAAGAATAGTGTTCTTCTCTTTAAAGCATGAAATTCTAACTAATTTCAGGAGGTACTGAATGATATGGTACATAGTATTCTCTGTGTCACATTTGTTAAGTTTCATGTGTGTTTTAAGCATTTGATTCCTTTTTGGATCACTTGAATTAATAATGCTCGTAGTGTAACTGAATAACTCCTATAGCCATGCAAACCTGTCTGGACGTGGAAGGCCATAGTGATTTTTAGATTCAGTGGAACTCTTATTTGTTTTCTAGTGAATTTTGAAATTGACTTTCTTTGTGGCTCTAATTTGTAAGACAAAGAAGTTCCTTTGTCATGTTAAAGCAATAGAATCCAGATGAGAAAGGAACCTGCTAAAGGACACAATAAAAAAAGTAAAAGTACAGTCTCTCTAGTGTCACCATAAGAAGGTGAAAAATGTCTAGGGACTATTTATTATTTAGTTTTAGGGTTAGTGCTCTGGCAATGTAGAAGATCAATATAATCAAATCTAAAGGGTTCTACACACTTTCTTAATTGTGACTTGACTATAGGATGCACTTAAATCCAGTCTCCACCTCAAAGACATTTAGTCTTAACATTAAGCATATGAGTCAGAACTTTCCATGTCACAAGTGGATTTAGATGTGTGTTCTCCACCTTCCAAACCCTCTGTAATTTGTACTTGTGGGCCAGAAGGTAAGGAGAGTTTTGAGGGAAAAGATTGTTACCGTTTTCCTTCAGCTGGTTGTTGCCAAGCTCTCAGCTGGTAATGCTTCCTCCTGACCAAGGGCCTGTGTCAGGGCTGGATGGTACACTGGAGGGACAGCAGGGAGACCAGAGGTATAAAACTACCCTCTTTGTCCTCAACAGGGTGACTAGGGAACCACCAGCCATCCCTGCACGGAACCAGAAGTATGGGAAGTTGTTTGGAGAACTGAAAGCAATGTTAGATGTTTTTTCCCCCTCAGCTGGATTTACTGGTAAACATGGTTCTAGGCTGAATAATAAAGTTATCTATGCACTGGTTTACCCATCCTCTAACCAAGAGTTTGATTGTTCTGGAGCCCATAAAGAATTCTTTAAACAGGAAATTCTTCCCCTTTTTATTCTGAGTTCATCTGACTAGTTGTGGCAGTTTGAGCCACATTAGAAATCTAAAATCCAATTTTTAGGCTTTCCCCACCCCTTCTCAATAATTTATCCTAACACCAGAGAGAAACTTTCAGGTCAGAGGCTTCTGTAGGGGAAGGGGGAAATATATACATTTATTTACACAAATAAATACTATACAAACTAAAGGCAACTATATATATATATATTACATTACTATCAGTCAGTCCTTTCAAGCCCCTCCTTTAACTTTAGTCCAGGAGCAGCCTTTAAGGCTGATATGTAACACAGTCTTTTGCCGTGGGAGTGTTCTGGGCTCCTGAACACTCCCTCCTCACCAAGTGCCAGCAGTTGTTTGTTGTAGTCTCTCCCCTTCATGAAGTCCGAGAAGATAGCTTTGAGTCCTTGCTCTCCTGCTGCTGGTGATCTCTCCCTCTCCGTGTCCCACCTCAGTTCTTAGGCTGCTGTAGTGGAGCTTAGTTTATCAAGCATCCACATCCTGGAATCCTCATTCCTCCACATCAGTTCTCAGCCGCCCTTGGTCAGCTTCGGCAGGCAACTCTCGAGCTCTTGGCTTGTCTCCAATTTCGCCCAGGACCCTTCTCCCGAGCGCCGGGCCTACTTCTACGGCCAGTCTCTTGGCTCAGCTTCAATCCTGAGCCCCTCCTCCACTTACAGTGGAGGGAAAGAAAAAGCGCCCCTCTACAGCTTCACTGCAGAAAAGGAGGGGGAAGAGAGGGCTTGGCTGCAAAGCTTACCTCTCTCCTCTTACCTCAGGTGCTGTGAATCTCTTCCTTCACAGCACACACTCCAAATGCTGACTCTAATTCTAGCCAAAGGCTGAACTGGGGGGTCGCAGGGCTCCCCTCTCCCCCCCGGAGGAGGGGGGGGAGACCTTGTCCGCCTAAACACAGCAGACACCAACACCAAAACAACCCAGACAGAACTGCCAACCATTTCCGGTGCTGTGATATATGATTTTAAGCAGAAGCGAACAACATGAGTGGTGAATTGGTTCTCCAGGGACCACTGTCCTGGCACCCAATCACCTCTGAGCCCCTCGAACTCTCAAAGGGGGCCAATTTCAAACTATGACACTAGTATAATGTGGTTTCAGGTGAATTAAATTTTGATAGTGTTAAGAAAAAATAATCATCTTGTTATTTTGCTTAAATTTATTCCTTCTTCATTTTTCTTATTATGGACTTATTTTTCCCATTGAAAATTGTTAACAATATATTTTACCTTAATCGTGTTTTTCTATACATTTTATGAAGTACTATTTCACTCACCTTTTTAAAATTAGAAAATTACCATAGAAACTGTTCCATGTTTTAAAAAAGACATTAGTATGGTAAGGAGAATGTAAAAATAATGCCCACCCTCCAACAAAAGAAAATACATTTAAGTTCCATCATTTACCCAGCTAGTTTTGTTTTCTATTAAAAATAAATGTTTTTGCTAGTAGTTCATCTTGGTAGCCTCACTTATTTTACATAATAGCAAGTAACAGCACCTTCTGACTGCTGTGAATCTCAAATGACAACACTGGAAGCGACCTCCAGAGGTCCTCTGGTCCAAGCCCTCCAGCTCAAGCAGGACCAGCTAGAGCCAGTTGCCTGGGACCATGTCCAGATGGCTGCTTAATATCTCCAGTGGTGGAGTCTCTACAGTGTCCTTGGGCAACATATTTGAGTGCTCTGTCACCCTTACAGTAAAAAATCCCACAAATTCTCATGTGGTAAAGTGGTATTTTAAAAAAGAGACTATTAAGCTAAAGATTAACACTTATCTATGGGTATCTTAGAATGTTCTGCTTCTTCACTTTTTGTTCAGTTAAACAGTAGCTGATGGAGTTGATATATACTAAAAACCTCAGAAATGCTTTTCTTTACAGAACGAAGTCCTTTGTATTTCACATCTTTGTTTGTGTCCACTTCAAGGGCTCAAGAACACATGTCCAGTTTGTGCACTTGGGGCATGTATGTATCTTATTCTGATTGTGCAAAATGGAAAGCCAGGATGCATCTAATTTGAAAATATAGTTTTTAGAATCAAAGTAAGTGTTTAACATATTAAAAGTTCATCAGCTGCACGATCTTTTCTGCACTGGTGGCACAAAAGTTATTTTTGGAGAAACAGCATGAGATGTCATAAACACAGGGTTATGACTTCCCTCAGCTAAAGGAAAAGCTGATTTGTGAGGGAGAAAGCTATTCAAACACTAGCATCTTTAATAATAGCAAGAGGAATAAAGAATGCTGCTATCTAAGGAAATTGCTTTTTATATGAATGTGTTTAGGTTGTATGTTTTTTTTTTTAATGCACTCAGCGTGAAAGGCTTCTTCATAGGAAATTGAAGGAATTTGTTTTGGTTTTTTTTTTTTTTTTTTTAATTTTGCTTTTAACTTTTAAGGAATTCTACTGGTTTTTCCCCTTCAAGGAAATTTTAAACAGAAAAGGAAGGTAACTGATTATATCCAAGCCCCATTACTCATCATGTGTTTTGAATAATGTAATATTGACATAATTCACTAATCCTGAGGAAAATAATATACTCTAAAATCTAAAAACAGATTCCCAGGTTTTCAAGTCAAATAGGGCTGTAAGTAACAGCTGGGGATTTTCTTTTAACAAGGACTAAAGCAAGGTGAACTATTGATGGTAAATACTTCATTTGGTTAATTTAATTCAGCTTTTTATATATGAAAAAAATTCCGTAGGATGAGATTTTTGCCTATTAACCAATGTGTTTGAGTTTGTGTGGAAAAAAACTAATACATTTTACATTAAGACATCTTAGCCTTTTATTCCAAAATAATTTCCTTTGCCTACTTAATATTTATTTTTGTTAGCAAGCACATGAAAGCACCAAAATTCATTAGGCAGAGTACGCTCTGCAGGCAGAACGGTGGAAGAGGATTTTAGATGCTCCATTGACTGATAAGGTGGATACTCTCACGCCTGCCTGCACAGCTTAGGGATCACTTCAGGGCTGTGTTTACACTGCAAACAGAGGGGCACAATGGACACCACCAATGCTAAAGGAGGGGAGAGGAACAGCACAACTGAACAACTACAGTCTTCAATGGGGACAAGCATTTCCATTTGATTATTTTTATCTACATGTGCTATTTTTTTTTCTATCTGTCCTTTCAATCACTTCTCAGAAAATTGACTGATTTCTTGGACACCTTTTTGGGAAGATAGACTCGAGGAGAGATTTCCTCAAAGATATAAAGGAGAGAAGAGTTTAGCTGGTAGACAAAGGCTAACATGGCTGAAGGGAATGCTTGCATTTATGTTGACAAAGAAGCAAACAGGGTTGGTGCATAGATGGAGCTGAGAAGGTAGTGCATTTGCTTTTAAAGAGGACAATGTTCATAAGCATGAACCTGAAGACCTGAAAGCTGAATGTGTTATACATGACAATATATCATAAGTAATAATATAGATTTATAATATTTATTGCAAATGAAAATATAAATATAACATAAAACATTTTAATAAATAGTCTTAATATAAACATTTTTATATTTATCATAAATTTCTGGACCAGATCTTATTTATATTCAGTGGTCAAAGTGGAAAGCCACAAGTCCCCCCATGTCATTGAAAACTATTCATCAGGGTCCAAAAAGTGTCAGTATCTGTGATTACGGTTTTGAGAAGTTCTGGGAAGACATCATATATCAGCCCATTTTGATGAGTGGTTATATTGCCTTCAGTTGTAAACTACAGCAGTTCTTTTTCCAGCTACAGGAAGGAATTTACCACAAAGCAGCTGCTATTATAAGATTTTCATCTGAATTGTTGCTGCTCCCATTTTAGCACAAAGGCTTTGGATAACATTTGGATAATCAATCTTTTGGCTGCTTATCTAAACCAAACCCAATATGTTGAGATTTGCCCTTCACCATTGATGTGAATTTGTTTTATTAGTCACATCAGTTAGAGTACTTTTAATTATCATCATTATTCAGTAATAACCTCATGTCTGACAAGAGAAAGGATACCAGTGGATATTGAACATCTTATCCAAGAGTAGGAAGGTTACTGAGTGAGATCTATTTTTGGGAAGAGGAAAAGAGCAGATGAAAGGCAATATTCAGTGTTCTTTCTAATAGATGTGTAGCTTAGTGTTAGATTAATAGCTATAAAGATAAACACACGTGTGAATTCCAAATACTGATACTGCTTTCATATTTTCGGATTCCATTTAAATGTGTATCTTTATCAAAATTTAACAAAGAAGACAGGTTTTTTTAAAGATGCACTTCCAGTACTTCTGAAGTTTCTCTTGGTGCACTTGATTAAAAAAACATTTACTGAGGACAAGCTTTCTCCACGGGAGTACAATGAAAGAATTGTCAAAATCAATTTTACTCTAATTTGAGAATACAGTGGTAATACCTCTCTGTTGAACCTGATCTGTGTCACCTTGTATCCTACTGTGTTAGGAATGGGGAAAGTATGTGTTTCAGCACATGTCTAATGAGCTTGAATGGTGTAGGATTGAAACCTATCCTGGTAATGGAGCTTTATAAAAGGCTCTATGGTCTTTTAATCTGGCTCTTTTCCAAAGCAGAGGGGCACTGTTGTGGTGTGCTTTTCATTTCTGCACACTAAGAAAAAAGTGAAATCAGACTCTAAAGCAGCTCCTTCCAAGCTCACCTTCGAAAATCACAGAAGCCTACTAGCGTGGAACAGCAATGGAGGAAATTAGAGTCCAAAGGGTTTATTTCAAATATACTGCAAAGCTCCCATGAGGAGTAGAAGGGAGCAGCTGAACTAGCACAGGGCATAACAGAACTGTCGTTAAGAAGGAGGGTGTTGAAATAGTTAATGTTAGAGGTGACCGAATTAGAGCACGTAGGCTTGTATGTGATGAATTTCCCTTCTGTTTGTGAATTGTTAGGAAACGGGTTGTCAGAGGTTGATATTTCTTGCCACACACAACACACACACAAATTTTTGCAGTTGAGAAGAAATCGAAGTCCAGTCTAAGTATGTGCATTGAAAAGGGTATAAATTATTTGCCATTTTATTTCTACTTCAGAGATGTTTTGAAAAGCTAAAAAGGCAAACTGTCCAAAGCATGGCACACTGTAACAGTGCTTTTCACTCTGCTAAGCACTGAAGTTCCAGTCCTGCCAGCACTAAATCCAGTGGAATGAACCATGCCCTGAAGCTGATCTTGCAGCATACAAAGTTTCGCCATCCCACCGTGCAAAACAACAGAGAGTCAGCACCTCATCTGAACCCATTGCTCCTTCTCCCGCTTTACAGATCCTCCCCGGATTTCGGGAATTTTTCTTTGTAGGCACTTTCTAATGGCAAAGCTGGACTAAATCAAATATTTTACAGTGTTTTCAGATAGCAAAGCAAAACAAACAGGTTAAGGTAAGGGTTCAGGAAGCTGAATTCTATCAACAGCCTCGTTCTTTTGGCTAGTCAGAACTGACTGTTAAATACACTCTTGCTTCAGATAATATGGATCATGGACTGTAGTCAGTCATCTCTAGACTACTCCAACCACTCAGAAAAGAAGCTTTTTTCATGCTGTTCTTTTTCTCTTTTCATATAAACTGGCAAGTTTGTATGGACAGTTACTGCATCTAGGGAACATACTAATTCAAAATGACAACTTCAGGGGAAAAAAAATGGGGTCACTTCAGTCAAAATGGAAAAAAATACTGTTGTTTTTTTTTAAAGCTAACAATTTAAAATATCTGAAGTGACAATTTAAAAAAAAAAAGCCACCTTTTTTTTTAATGTTAAAAACTTAAATAGTTGAGTTATATTTTATTTTGGGTCAAACGAAAGAGAATTTAATTTCATTTTCTTCCTTCCCTAAACCAAAGAAAAAGGCACAGAAAACTCCAGTACAACTGTAATACCAGCCTCTGTCTAGTGTAAAAGAAATCACAGACTGATGTCCTCTTATATGACAAAATACGGAATTTTATACCTGCTAGCACTAAGTTGACCTGTTATTACAGATGAAGTTTGATGTTATAATACCACATCAACTTTCTTCCTTTTGTCCTGTCTGCATTAATTGCAGAGAGCCCTTTTGAAGAAATGAGTGGTGCCAATTAATACCAAAAATCTGTAAAATTCTGATTCATACCTGTGATTCAGGGGATCATACTTTTGTTCAGATTGTTTGAGAGTAAAAATCAAGGGGAGATTGACATTTTATTCCCTTTCTCTTTTAGATGGAAGTACATTAGTACATTATCCACTTCTCACCTGACTCATAGAAATCTTACTTCAAATCATAATGTTGTTCTCTTTGTGACAGAGACAGGGATATTTTCTCCAGGACTCTACAAAAAAAAATTTGTGAGCAAACCTTTAACTCCACTAGGTTTGCCTGCTATTGTGTTTTTGTTACCATTTTGCAGTACTGACCTTTCTAAACAGAGTCAGTAATTTGCATGAAAATTAGTGGGGCTCTGGGCATGATCCCCATTCTAGAAGCTGTGCATGAAATACTGCTGTACCTCTGATTTATGAGCCTATAAGCCATTTTCTAAGGCACTGAAGAAAAGACCATTACAGAAAGAGACTCGGAGTGGACAAAAGGGCAGTAGAATATGAGACTGGCAGAAGGAAAGAGCATTAATTTTCTAGTTCACTTTTTTATTTAAATGTGTTTTACTTTATTAATTTTATTTTGTTAGTAAGCAACCATTAGCGTTTCCTGTTACATCTTGATTTTAATGAGCACAGGTACCCAGGGTTTGAAGGCAGATTCAAATGCAGTGAAGGAACGCAGTAGAAGCTGCTACCTTTGTCTTTCTCCTCTCCAGTTTGTTTCAAATATAGCAGTTAGAAACAGACAAATCATTGAAGAAACACACAAGTACAAAGGAAATGCAGGGCAGGAATTAAGGTCAATGATTATCTGCTGCTTCTATAACAATTTTTACCTTTTCAAAATGAGCCCAAAGTGGTGTTAAATTGCTATCAAGGCCAAATAGAATCCATTCACATCCGCTTCGCGCTCACACAAGTCACTCCATGAGGTGGAAGGTACCGGAGGATCAGGGCCCTAATCTCTTTATCCCAGTCAATTCATGACATGCCTTGGACAAATTGCCAAGCTGCGGCCCACTCCTGCTGAGCCTGCACAGGGCTAAGCCATGCTGTGAATGGAACATATGGCCCTTCTGACAGCACTTAGGCTGTAATCAAGTCTCAGCATGACAGAAGGATATCTCTTAGATCCATTATATATAGACTTCAGCTCAACCATTCCTGTTTGTTGCTCTGTGTTTTATAAACTAGGAAGGATTTTCAGTTCGATAAGCAGGATGCGCATCCCCGTGCATTATGGTCTGAAACATGTTACATCTTTGTATTCACAGCGATGCTCTGTAAGCATGGAAGAGCAAGTTGTTAAGCCTCACCTTTCTGCAAATACAGCACTACTCAAAGGGGCAGACACTGATAGCCCCTCTTGATTCTGAGGAGTCCCCAGGTTACCAGGCAAAGACGGCATTGTTGTGGTCTTATGAAGGTCATAGAACTGCATAAAAGACAAGGTCTCAAAGATGGGAAAGCCAAGTGAAAATCCTTAGTTCACAGACAGAGAATCATAGAACCATAGAATGGTGTGGTTGGAAGGGACCTTAAAGATCATCTAGTTCCAACTCCCCTGCCATGTGGGGGTCATAACTTTCAACAGCCTCATGGTTTTGCCTAGTCAGCATTGAATTTTAAATTCTGAATTGTCAGAAGGGTCATACCTTTCCCAGTTGCTGGGAGAGGAGATGTTCAGAATTCAGTTTTCTACATTTTAAGCTGATCTGATGTCTGACTACTGTTGAAGGTTCCTGAAAGTTTGTAGGGGTTTTTAAAGACAACAAGCCACAAGGAAGGATGAAGGTCTTTTCCATGCTGACTCACCTCCTGACAGCTGGACTTCAAAATGGCTTAAGTTCTCCCTTCATGGAGCATCTCGGGGTTCTAGCTGAAGCTAATGGGCAGTTTTGGTTATGTTTCCTATGGACAACAATCTGAAGCAAAGTAGAAAGGAGGTCACCACTTTCTCCTCAGACCAGTCAACGCTAATGAATGTGCCAGGGCATTTAAAGGTATGTTACAAACTATACTTCTGAGGCAGATTAGAGTCCAGTCCAGATTACCTCCAGTTTCCTCCGGAGGATGGTGCAGCTTTGTACTGCCTTTTTCTGTGTGCTGTGACCAAACTCACAATGTAGCAGAAAAGCAGAGTTTTCTTTCTCCTTCTACGCAAACATGCACTGGTAATGTAAGTCCTCCAAACTGCTCCTGAGGGTTTCAAAAGTTGAAAGAAATGATGTCCTATTCAAACATAACAATAGTAATGATAACACACAAGCAGATAAGGTTGTCAGTTTAGTACACTCTGTGATACTTTCATTTGGTGATCTATTTACATGGCAATCCAAATGGAAAAGGAAAATGTTTGTAATAAAACAAAGGGATCAGAAAGGAACAAAAAAATATACAGAAGAAATAAAGCAATGGCAGAACTTCAGGGAATAAAATCAACTAAAAACATGCAGAGGGAAAGTCTGCACTCATTCCATATGTCAGATAAATTTAAAAGTAGTCATACCTGCTTGATGCTCTCTGCTTACTGGTTGAAGTTAGAATAAATTAGGCAGTGATAAGCAGTTTTAGAAAAATACATAGGGTCTGAAAAAATAATTTGGAGTGAGACGCTCAGAGGGAATTTCTGTTTCTACAAGTACTTGCATCTACTTTACTAAGAGCCATTTAAAGTACTAGTCCTAACTAGGGCCTCACTGTAAAGATGTTTTAATACAGAGGACTTCCCTGAGCAAAACTGAGTGCTCTGTGACACAAAAGTTAGATATGTCATGGTGAGTTTGCCCAAGGGTGCCTGCTCAAATCTGGACTTGAGCTAGCAATTAGAAGGTGCTGCAAGAAGTCAAGGAATAATCCTAAGAGCCCTGGGAAGATCACAAGAAACTTTTCCACAGCTTCTGTGGCTACAGGCCATAACACAGGATTGCTCATTGGCAGCTGACAGAACCAATGCAGATTTTGACCACATCAAACAGGAATAATGAAATGTATTAATAGTGCTTCCAGGCTCAGGCCAGTTCCTCTCCTTGCCCTCTGAATACGACCTTATGTAAAAGGTGAATGTGCAGGGCAGAGAAGGAGGCACAACTCCCATACAGGCTATTTATCTATCCCAGCTTTCTGGATGACTCTAATGAAGATTGTTCTAGCACTCCAGGGAAAAGAGCAAGTGGATGAAGCCACACTTATCCAGCGAAATGGGAACAGAGACATTAATCTGTTTTTTTGTGTGGTGATCACAAATGACAGGTCTGACCTTTCATGAACTGCAGTTATGGGCAGGTCTGCAGAGCCTAAAATTGGATTGGACAGCATGTCTGCTCAAGCTAATAATGCTGCTGGTACTTGTCAGTGGCCATGTCACTCCTGCTCTTGTAAACTGTGAACATAAACTTTGTTCTGGGGAAACTTAGTGACCCTCAGACAGACAGATTTATAAAGCTCTACCAATATAAGATGACCACTGAGGAATTTTGATCTGTTGAGATCTTCTGAGGCAGTCCTGTGTGGGTGAGAATGCTGTAATGTGAAGTCATTGACAGTGTTATGTAGCTGAGGACTAACTTTAGTGAAGTGGGACCTGAGTCTTTGTGGAAAGACCAATACCTGGAAGAAGTGCTTAAAAACAGACAGTTGTTTCTATATTTGATAATTTAAATTTTACCTGATACAGGAGAAGGTGGGAACTGATGTGATGTCAAAAGCTTGAAGGAAACACATTCCACATAATATGTAAACCAAAGTTATTTCTACCAAAAGGTGAAAAAAAACCCCAAACAACCAATCCTCAAGGAAAGGGGTTTGGGGGCAGAAAGAATAACAGACAAACTATTATGAGAAAATGCCTGGAAGGAAATTATTTACAGAACTTTAAAATTATTTTCTGATAGGCAGTAAGTTTCCACTTGTGAATTAGTCCCATTTTTCATTACAAGGCAGTACCTTTCCATACAATGCTCTAATATCAAGTCAAAAATGTATATCTCAATGTAAACTCTCTTTTCAGGGATGAAGTCTTTGAAACTACCTTCAGCTTCATGGGAGTTATATGTGATGGGTTCCAAACTACCAGACTGGATTTGAAGAAGCTCTTAGAGATTCAGTAACTCACAGCTAAAATTGCAGAGGACCTAACAGTGGAGCTTGTATGCATTTATCTACTATCAGAACAGTATCATGAGTCAGCAACTGCTTTTAAGAAACCTGTTTGGGCACTAGAGAAAACAATGAAGGACAAGGAACTCAGAGACTGGATTCTATACATACTTTTGAGAACTGCCTGTAATGGTAAACCTACAAACCATTGATCCTGACTTAAGACACCTTTCTGTAACTGTCTCCGGTTGTTCTGACAGATGCATCTGTCACAAGTTTTTGCTTATTTATGGATTAACTCTTTCATCCTTGAGCAGGATAATTGTCTCTATGCAGTACATCTCAATGTAAAAAAAAAATAAATATTATACATCAGATCTGGAACACATCAGGTATAGTTGTTTCAATGCCATTGCCAAGTCTGCTTTATAGAATAGATTCATAGAATCATTTAGGTTGGAAAAGACCTTTAAGATAATTGAGTTCAACTTTTATCCCAGCACTACCAAGTCCACCACAAAACCATGTCCCTAAGTGACACATCTACACTTCTCTTAAATGCCTCCAGGGATGGTGACTCAACCACTTTCCTGAGCAGCTTGTTACAATGCTTGAAAACTCTTCCTGTAAAGATTCAATCTAAACCACTCTTGGTGCAACTGCAAGTCGTTTCCTCTTGTTCTATCACTTGTTACTTGGGAGAAGAGGCTGACCCCTACCTCTCTATAACATCTTTTCATGCAGTTGTAGAGAAGGATAAGGTTTCCCCTTTTCTCCAAGTTAAACAGCCCCCGTTCCCTCAGCTATTCCTCATAAGACTTGTGCTCTAGACCCTTCACCAGCTTCATTGCCCTTCTTTGGACACACACAGTGTCACACCCCAGCACCTTAAAGTCATTCTTGCAGTGTGAGAGGCCCAAAACCTAACACAGGAAACAAGGTGTTGCCTTGCCAGTGCTTACTACAGTGGGATCATCCCTTACTTAGTTCTGCTAGTCACATTATTTCTGGTACAAGACAGGACGCCACTGGCCTTCTTGACATGTGGGCACACTGCCAGCTTGTGTTCTGTCAGCTGTTGACCAGCAGTTTTCCAGCTGTTCTGCCCTCAGCCTGTAGTGCTGCATGGGGTTATTGTGGCCAAAATGTAGGACCCTGCACTTGGTTTTGCTGAGCCTCATGTTGTTGATCTCAGCCCATCTATCTAGCCTGTCCAGATTCCACTGCAGAACCTTCCTATACCCTCCAGCAGACATTCCCACACAACTTGGTGTCATCTGCAAACTTGCTGAGGGTGCACTTGGTCTTCTCATCCAATTCATCAGTAAAGATATTAAACAGGACTGGTCCCAGACTGAGCCCTGCAGAACACCACTGGTGACCGGACACCAACTGGATGTAACTCCATTCACCACCACTCTTTGGGCCTGGCCATCCAACTAGCCTTTTACCCAGCAAAGAGTCTGCCCGTCCAATCCATGAGAAGACAATTTCTCCAGGAGGAATCCGGTGAGAAATGGTGTCAGAGGCCTTACTGAAGTTTAGGTAGACAACATCCACAGCCTTTTCCTTATTCATTAAGTGGGTCATATTGAGCAAGCAGGACCTGCCTTTCATGAACCCTTTCTGGCTGGGCCTGATCCTCTGGTTATCTGTAGAGGTCAATAACTAATCAGTCCCAATTCGGGGGTAGAAACTGGAATATTTATTGAACGTGTCTCACAATTTAAGGGTCTTGGGGGCAGGACATGTTAACGAGGAGGATGGGTTATGCTAACTAGGGGATGGATTATGCTAACTAGAGGATTACACAATCTTCTGCTACAGTTACACAAGTGGTTAATATATTCCTGTAGCGAGGACCACATGGCAGAAAGAGGACAAAGGGGTTGCTACATGGTCTGACAACATCATCACAAAATCTTTCCATATCTTGCTGAAGGAGACAGGATAATCAACATAGATAAATATTAATGTATCTTGTGATGAAGCTCCTCAGAGTAGAGTTTCTCCCAGCTCCTGCTGTCCATGGCCTGCTACATAATCCCATCAGCTCCTTTCTCTGCTGATATCCGAGTTTCGGATTGCAACAGTTATCCATCCTGTATGTGCCATGCAATAGCACTCAAGATGATCTGTTTCATGACCTACTCTGGCACCGAGATCAGACTGACAGGCCTGTAGTTCCCCAGATCCTCTTTCCAGTCCTTCTTGTAGTCATCACATTGTCTAGCCTCAAGCTATCTTGGACCTCTGTGGTTAGCTAAACTGCTATAAATGATGGAAAGCAGCTTGAGCAGTTTTCAGCTACCTATGATTCTATGGTACAGGACTACCTCACTGACCCTCTTTCCTTGCCTATCCCTTCTGAAGTGTTTATAGTCACTCCTTGCAGCACTCAGTTGTGGGAGTCATCTCACCATGTTTCTGTGAAGGTAATTACATCATAGTTTTCTTGCTGCACAGTGTCTTCTAGGTCCCCTTGTTTGTTGTTGCATGCACTGTTGTAGATGACATGATGAATTATACACTTTTTTACCAGCAAAAAGAAGTAAAAAACAAACTCAAAATATTTTTATACCCCAGTTAAAAATGTTGCTTGGCTTAGTTTTCTCAACATTCCTGCTGGTATTGTGAAGTCTCTTCTCCAGGTTGGCATCACTACACTAGCAGAACCATTATGAGGTGTAGTTTTGCCAATGTAAATTTGTTTTTGCTGGCTAAGCTTACATAAAAGCCATTTTTTTGGAAAAAAACAAACAAGCAAGCAAAAACTAGCTGTTGGTGGATGCCATATTTTTGCTAGAGCTAGATGAATGTAGATGAGCTTTGGAAAGAAATCTTGCAAAAAAAGAATATGAATGTGTTTTCACTCTGGAACAGAAAGCAGTGCTCCCATTCTAATTCTGCAAAAGCATAATTATTCAGGAGAAGAGGGTATGAGTTCTATAAAATTCTTTTCCTTATGTGACTGAGAAAATTTAGGCCTAAAAATGTTTCCAATAATAAAGTCTTTGGAAATTATATGGAACACTTTAATCTACTATGTAATTTAAAATCTCTGTCTTCATTAAGCATTAAGTCCTAATAAATGCTTCCCTGGAAGACGAGCATCTTCATAACTGTGTTAATTTTTGGAGAATGGGCAGATGACAGGTGATACTGGGTTGATTTGACATCATTGCTCTGTAATTCCTGACTGCAGCTTCTGTGTTAACTCATTTAGATCATGCTGATTTTCCCTGCGCCCATAATTTTATTTGCTAAGATTCCTATTTGTGATCCCCCTCCTACTAATTCCATCCAAAAGTAGATTTGTATCCTTTTCAAGGAGACTTATATGGCATATAGCTCAATAGAAACATGGGAAAGTGTTGAGATGCTTGCAACAGGTAAAAGTGTTCTAATTTTGATGGCTGTCCTCTGCATCTCCATTAAATGATAAAACACTGTGTTTTAGTCCTAAATGTCTAAAATAATATCTCGTTTATGCTTTCTCATTACAGATAAAAGTTCCACCTATTTGTCATTAGAAATTTGTCACCCAGCCAATTTTGTCATGGTTGCAGAGGGCTGAGATCAGCAAAATTAAGCCACTTTTATTTGTGTGTTTTTAATAAATTTCTACAGGCAAAGAAGTAGCATGTTGCATTAAGTAGGAGTTTTATCTTTGTAACATTTTTTTTTTCTCATTATAAATTCAGTGGTTAATTTATAGTCAAAGGCATTGATCCTCTGAATTGCAATTCATCTTCCTTGAGTTTAGCTGCCACTGCCAAAATAAATATCCCAGGTATTGTTACTTTTTTTTTTTTTGACACAGTATTAGTGTACACTTCATGGACTGATGTGCTAATTTTCATTAGTTCGGATGAAAGAAGATAGTTTGGCATGTGGCCTCTGTAGTTAAAAGCCAAAATTTTAAGAGAAAACTAAGATTTTATATGTTTATCCATTTACTAGTGTTATTGTGCTAGATGAGATGAATGCAAAATATAAGCCTGAGATATTTAGGTCTGCATTTTGATTGATTGATTGGTCTACTCCCCATAAAACCCATATTTGAATCAGCACTGGGTAAAAAATACTCTGCCTCCTTATGAGTATTTTCAAGATGATTAAAAGTTCCTGACAACAAAATATGATGAAAAGTAATTTTTAAAATAATTATCCACAGAATGAGAATTCTGACTTGTGAAGTAATGTGATATCTCTAATCAATTATAAAATTTTGTTTTGACAATTTCAACCTGTTTCAATTTGATTTCTTAGAAATATTTTACTGTTTCTACCTAAGTTATATTTTGAACTGAAAAATATTTTTACCTGAAAATTGGAACCAGTTTTTACAGAAGAAAACATGTCATATTTTAATATATATTTTACATCAGAAAGGTTACTTGATTGGAATGAATATTATTCTGTAGTTTTTCAGGCTAAAAAAAAACCCAAAAAAGCAAACAACAATTCCCAATTCCTTCTATTATCCCCTATTCCTTCTACTATGAAGGAGCCAAAGGCAGACACAAGGAACAAGGGTCTGCCTGCCTAATTTTCAAATGTTCTGACAGATACTTCTAAGTTAAAATCATCCATGAGGAAGAAGTCTTACTTTTCCTCCTGAGATGATGCTTGCTCTGCCATCTGTAACTGCAGTTAAAAAAGTGCAGCAATTGGAGATAGAGTTCCTTTACTGCTTGGACACATTACCCTTTCTGCATCATCTAAAAGTTGTCATTCTGCACTATCTGACAGCACCATCTGGTTCAGAATGTAATATCTCAGATTTGGCCATTTCTAGAGCTAGATGTGCTGCCACCATATATAACGTGAGTAACTTTTGCCTTTGTGCTACATCTTCTGAAATTATAATGCTGACACGGTATCTTCAGATGATCCAAACCCCCAGACTGTTTAAACAGAAGCAATGAATAATTCGCATCAGAAACAGAGAAAAGCAAACAAACGAAAGTCAATGGGCATCTCCTCATTTGCTGGGAAAGGAGGGGGTACACAGTGTGCTCTGCTGTCATTTTCAGAGAGTATAGAATAACCTTT
This sequence comes from Manacus vitellinus, assembly GCF_001715985.3. Taxonomy (NCBI): domain Eukaryota; kingdom Metazoa; phylum Chordata; class Aves; order Passeriformes; family Pipridae; genus Manacus; species Manacus vitellinus. The sequence continues at coordinate 44,443,716 of NW_021939396.1, read as the reverse complement.
GCCAGCTGTGGAGAACTCTCAGGAGCTCTGCTAGCAGTGGCAGATCATTTAGAGGACCACTGGTTCCATACCATCGCTCCTTAATGTGTCAACCAGGAATGAGCTATAGTGCACAAAGATATCTCTCTACAGGTGCAGTTTTCTTGGAATTCCACTAGATATAAGGCCAATAGTTTTGGGTAGAATTGCACAATATGTTTTGGACTGGGTCAATCTTATATAACTTCTTAATTAGGAAAAAACCCTAATACTCATTAACAGTGATTCTTCCATCAGCAGGTGGGGAAACTTTACTCTGCAAGATGAATGGAGAAATTCAGTGGAACACTCAAACTGCCTTGCACCACTTTCTGATAAAAAGCATCCATAAATCTGATTTTATGTGGCGGTAGCAATAAGCTTCTGACTGCTTTGTTTCATTAGAGTTGTGGAAAGAAATTGGAATATGTCTCTAGCCTGGCAAACTCGGCCCTCTACCTGTGAATTATTAAACCTTATGTGTGTCAGGTGTGCTCAGAAAGGAATGAGCCAGGGAACAGAGAGAAATAGAGGTTGCATCGTTAGCTGTAGAAGCCAGAAAAGAGATCAGAAGAAAACAATCATATTTTCTGTTGCTTTAGCTTTATCTACTTATTAAGAAGCATGGTATAACATGACCTATTAAAGGTCATGGTAACACAGGAAAAAAAAATACTCTGAGTGCACACACAGCTGAGTGAAATGTAGCATGTGTGCTGACTAACATGGGCATTGATTTTTCAAAAATGCTCATACACAGGGAGTCATTCTCAGTCCTAAAACATCATTTTTTCATCTTATTGGAAGTAGAAAAAATGCACTCCAGAACTATATAGAAAAATATAGATTATCTGGATTTATGTGCATAAATACTGATTCTGCTGGTACAGAATCACAGCACAAATGAGTTTTCCACAGCACTGCTGTATCCTAATGTCTCCACCTATAACTCTCATGGAAAATATAATTTTCTAGCATGAGCTGTAGGAGCACTAACCAATTCTTGATTTTTTGGGGGTGTCTAATTGACCCTGGCACCTCCATGCATCACAAAACACCATGAACAATTCTCCCCTGGGTTTTATTTGAAATTAGTTCAGGCAACGAAACCTTGACTTTGCCTGGGCTCCATGTTACACCTTCCACTGCATTTTTTCAGATTGACTGAGCACATTCTTTGGTAGACGGTGTGTGAAGAGAAAACTAATAGTCAAACAGTTAAGCAAAAATAGAAGTAGTTAAATGTAAAATATCCGAATAACTGTAGTTTCTGAGAAAAATGAAATGGAGATATCTGATATAAAATTGGATTGTATGCACCTGACAGTGAAGGCCTGGACTGTAACTGCTTCATAGTAGAAGTCTGAACAAGTATGTGGCCTTACCTTGTTATCTTAAAGGTACTCCAGAACAATGGCAGTCATCTACAAAGATAATAGTCTCTATGGCATAATATCACAGATCTAGCCATTTAAGTGCCCTTGGGAGTGATGCTGCTACTCCTAGGAAAGGTGCAATTACTACCCATAGATAAAACAGTAAAAATCTCCATTTATCTTCTACATGGTGTTATTTAGCAATCAGTTTCTTTTTTATTTCAAAATCTGGAATAAATGAGACACAGCTGGGGAACAGAATATAGGGACTGGCAGTTCTGAAGCTTTTGGGAAGAGGCATGGAAGAGGCAACCTGGGACTCACACTGCTCTGGAGGGCACAGTTAGATGGCCTAGTTTCTGGCACAAAATGGAGATCATTTGTATTACATATACTTCACCACAATGTGTCAGCTCAAGTTTGAAACTCTGTGGTCTGGCTGAGGATTCATTTGCTACAGTTTCACATGATTTTTGTTCACTGAAACAATAAAACCAAGACAAACTCCTGCCATTACAAATTTTTCATCAACACAACAAATGCAGAAATATTCCTTTAATATACCAGCAGGCAATGATTTGTAACGATATGTGAGCACAGAAAGGATGACCGACCAGTGGCAGAGTGAACTCTAGCACTGTGATTCATTCCAGACATTAAATCCTTATAACTCTCCTGCATCCTCAAATCAAAAACCCATGCTTTCCACATTGCTCACTAGACACTGAGAATAACATGATCATTTTGGAAGTTCAGTCTCGCCTGCAGGCAAGATCTCGTCCCGTCACAGCAGAAACAAAAGTAGCACAACGGGACCTTCACTATTAGGAACAGCAACAGGAATTGTCCTTGTGAAACAACAGTTCTCTTATGCGTCAGCTTAAACGTGGATAATTCATTTCTGTGAATACCATTCTCAACTGTCTGTATATCAACCTAGATGCATAATAAGCATAATCATTCCTGGCAAATAATGAGAAGTATATTTCCAGAGAAAATATTCCTAATTTGGAAATGTTTTCCACAGCTACTATGAAAAATAGGGAAGAAGGAAATGAAACTGCATTGATTTTTCCTGAATTAACTTTTTGATTGCTTAAGTAATACCTCTAACAAGTGTTACACCTAAAGAGGTTCCTTGTGTGATGGGAGAAACTGCTGCTAAGGTAACAATCTGGGACTCCTAATCTGTACTATCCTTCCCTGTGCCCCTCACTCTCCCCACCCCACCCCAGCTATTACTTGCACAGATAAATATGCCAGTCCAAATAAAAATACCACAATGGGTCAGAATGTGTATGAACATAAAATCTTATAAAATATATCAACACTGATAACATTTCTTAAAACACTTATTTCCTTAATGACAGAGCTGCACCTGTCAGCAACAAGCCCCCCCAGGTTTGTCAATAAATTACATTTACACTGGTGGCATCTGGCTACAGTGACTGGATGCTTTATAAATATAGAGATAGATAAATTAACTAGATTAAATAGATAGATGTAGGATGTTTGGGCTGAAGAGCCATGAACCCTTACTTAAGGGATTTATCCTATAAATTCTTGTGTAGCAGATTACTTTGTACTGATGGCTTATAGCTATCCAAGCTCTAAATCAAAGAACTATTGGCTTTAATGAAGGATAAGGCATGAATCATATTGTATGATAAAGAAACACATAATACCCAGTTGTTCATTTTTTAATTTGCTACATGAGGAAAAAATCCTTCATTCTCTGACTTCGATTCTTCAATTGATTGCAAAATGTCAGAAAGAAATATAAAAATCTTTAGTCTTTGGCATTAAATAGGCTTTAAGGTCTTCTTGATGAACCATTAGTACCCGGAGGCTACATGCTGCCTCAGTGGGATTCTGGCACACTCATTTGCTATATTACACTCAAGTGTAGTAACCCTTATGAAACTTAAATGTTGCAACCACTCTGCAGGCAGTGGGCTGATCTGATCTGAGCCCAGTTGTATAGGAAAAAGAGAATATTAGAGGAGTCAGGTCAGAAATCACAGTATTATGTACAGCAGAACCCATCTGCTGCTTGAAGCAACTAACTTCATGAATTTAAAAATGATAGCACTCTAACCTCTAAGATGAGTAGGGAAAAGAACAACAGTGGAGTAGTAACAACAAAGCCTGGGCATGAGATCTTTGCATGGAATACTATGGACTTGTGACACTTGGGACCATTGTTTAGAGGTGGACTTGGCAGTGCTGGATTAGTGCTTGGATTCAGTGATTCTAGAGATCCTTTCCAACCAAAGTGATGCTATGATTCTGTGCTTATTTGTAGAATATTTGATGTTCATCAAATGGATGTTCCTTCTTTGTTCTTCCTGTGACAAGCATGGATTTTGCAGATTTTGGGCTTCTGCAATTTATATATTGTGACAGGACATTGTGAGTCTTTGGTGATGCACAGTCTGTTGCTGTGCATTTGTGTGAGGGTGAGGACAGGCTTGCCTGTGAGGACAGGGGATGGCCCATGTCACCATCAGGTTGTGTCCCAACTCCTGTGCTCAGTCTCTAGATCTTGTCCAATCTGCCGGTTTGTCCTGTACCCACAACCCTGACCTCTTTTGCTGTCAGACAGGCAAGTTTTACCCTCATCTTGTGCTTATAACCTAACCACCTCAGGTATTTAGATGCTAATTGTATTTTGTAGTTACCCAGACAGAAACAATGCTCAGGGAAGTGTCTCATCTGTGGAACCCAATGATTCCCTTGACCCAGTGTTTTTGCGGACTTCATACGAAGATTTCCCCTTACAGTAAAATATTTCTCTGTAATATAGTCATAACTAGCTGGAACAGCTAGGACATAATGTGCAAATGAAATTTACTTCAGTTTATTATTTAGGGTCTACAAGACTGCCCCATAAAATTTTTATATTTTTAAGTTATTATTTGCAATAAAATTGATCTCTCTCCTTGAAATAGACTTTATTAATTCTTTCCTCCACTATTGTCAGATTAAAAGCACACTTATTATTTAAGAAATAGTTAATTTCTTACATCTCTGTCCTTATCACATGCCTGTAGCTAACCTGCCTATATGGGATCCTGCTTTTCGGAATGAGCTTTTAATTTGTGAATTTTTGTTATTTGCGCTGATATATTTTGGACATTCCATCCTTTATTCAGTAAAGCCTATTAAAGAACATTGCAAACATTCACTAATTAAACATCATAACTGTCTTAAACCCACAAATTAGCAATATGTAATTAATAGGATGAGCTGTCACTCATTATTGAAAGCCTGATAGGGAGCATAGCAGCCATATAAAACACCATATGATGGTGTTACTGTCCAGCTCAGAAGTAAAAAAAATAGTTGTAACTATGTTGGTAACGTAGGTGATAGAACTAGGCACAAAACCTGCATTTGGCAAGAATACTGGACTGACTTCACCATTCACTCAAGTATCACTTACTGTGTAGACCTATACCTTGTCCAAAAGACCATAAACTAGCTTCTGTTCTCTTTTACCCACATGCTAATTCAAAATGATATTATCTGAATGTCATAATGGTGTTGATAAAGGTATTTTCCACATGCTTCAAAAATACTCAGTTACTTCTTCAGTTATGACCTTAGGCGGTCATGATAAATGGACTGGAAGTCATCTTCAAGAGTCAGGGAGATTAAAAAATCTAACTGAAAAATACTGTTAAAATTTGAGATGGATGACAGGAATGCCAGATTTTCAGGGGTGTAAATTTCATCCATTCACTTAGACTAGTGGGATTTATTTTGATTTTATTTCTCACCTAGCATGCCTTTTAATATATATTCATAATCATTCTGTATAATCAAAACACTGTTACTCTGGAAGATTAGTAATAGCATGCATTAGAGCAACATATTAGATATAAGGAGGTTAAAAATGTGTTCCTCCTTGAGGAAAACATTTTCATCAATTCTTTTGCATTTCTCTTATATTTCTCAATGACTTTAAAAGCATGAAAAGTATATCACATAATACCTTATATATTTTCTTTGCTCAGTTATCAAGATCTTGATATGTTACTTTTTTAAAATTTATTTTAAATATGACATTAAAATTCACAGCTGTTTCAAAAGGAACATAAAATCCACTGAAAGGACAGATTTACAGAATTTTAAAGCAAATTTCAAATGCTCAGCTGTCATCATACCATCCGTTGCAATGAGTATAAATAACTTCCTTTAATATGAAGAACTGGGAGGGGATAAGAAAAAGATATTTGCAATGCAAGAAAACTCCAAGTGCTCCTAGAGTTATTTGGGACATTTTCCAACCGACAGTGTGGAAATACTGTCACTCAGGCCAGAAAGCTTGTTGCTATGGGGACACAATAGCAGAATTATTTGACAACCTGGCAGTTAGAATTGGCAAAGAGAAACTCTGGGAGAGGGGCCGTTGGATGATTTCGGGTGAGTGTGCACTGGGGATGGATGGGTGTTGAGTTTTTTGGTTTGTTTTACCCTTTTTTTTCCCCCCACAATGCACCTGCTTAGAACCTTAACATCTTTGAAACAAGAGGGAACGAAGGGCTGTATTCAGACATCAACTAGCTATGCATCCATTCTGGGTTGGATGTATATTGAACTGCAAAAAATTATGCAAGAGCTGGCAAAGAGATAAAGCTGCATAAAAAGCCAATATGATTTTGGCTGTTTCCTCTGAGGAGTCATATCATAAACCAAGATGATTATAGTTCCTCTGTAGTTCAGATGTAATGGTAGTTAGAATATTATAGTAGCTGCAGCTCAGTACATAGAAAGTCAGAGATTAGTTAGGAAGAATTTAAAAACAGGTAGCAGTAATTATTGAGAACTGGAGACTGGTTTATAAAGATGAAAGAACTAACACTGTTTAAGTTGAGTGAATGTCAGATAAGATGCATGTCACTAGTTTGCTAATATTTCAAGAGTCTGAACATCAAAGCAGTTAAGGAAATATTTAGTCAAATAATAGTATTCTTGGAAGAAATTGGGGTGGAACTGAGGAAAATAAAATCCAAGGGACATAAGGGAAGGTGTCCTACTGTTGAGTCTATTACTTTAAAGAAGGGTCACAGTTTCTGAGGAAGAGTATTCTACACTTGGATTGTCCCAAGTGACATTGGACAGTGTATGGAAATATGTGCATTAGGCGGAAATTTTGTAGTGTGTTGCAGCTGAAGAACATATGAATCTTTCCATTTCTATTACTGGGAGGGGGTGAGATAAATCTGGTGACTATTGGAGTGCTTTTCTAGGTGAAATTAAAGACAAGGATTGAAAAGTGATTCTGTGACAGTGCATAAGGAATTGGTAATGTGCTGTACTTGAGTAATGCACTTACATCCAAAAATCCCCAGGGTTCCAATGCTGCAGCAGAATGTAGGGTAGGAAAGAGTGTCCCAGCTCAGTCACAGATAAGGAACAGTGAAGTTTCCTAAACCATCGTGTGGTCTAAATATATTGATGATTGTATGATTATAATTTATGGTGTTTGGGAAAGTTTTTTGTTCTGTAATAGTTTTTCAGGGGAATACTATTTTCCCTATCTCCATTAGAAGAAAGAAACAGAATGATGAATGTTTTCTATGCTCTTATGACACAATATAAATATCAGATATATTCATAGTTTTTAATCTTTTCCTACAGGCAAACTGCCTCTGTTTCCCTTCTGTTCTCTTATGATCACACCACCCAGACTGTTTCCCTTCCCTGTGCAAATCAAAATCAATTAAAAATATCCCCACAGGACTCCATTTTCAGAGAACCTACATATCCATACCTCTAATGGAAGTCAATGACAGCTACAGGCATGTGGCATCTCTGAAACTCAGGGTCTACAGAGCTAAGTAGAGAAAAACATATGGATTTTTTAGGTAATATACCATGGGAGAAATTTCTAAACAGGCCCTGAAATAATGAAGCTACATGTTTTATGCTATAGTCCAACTCACAATCACTAGGCCATCTCACCACAGGGGAAAAAGAGGATATTGAGAGTTATTGAACATTGCCAATTTTTGCTGTGGATCAGCTTGAAGTTATTTAGCACAGATGTTTCAGTAATTGTGACACACTGGGAAAATCCACATGCTCAATAGCCCTCAAACTCGCACTTCCATCTGTGCATATGATGGTCTACAGTTACTGCACACAGCTGCAATCTAAAGCATACAGGGTACTGTCTGGCTTAAGACCTGCTGAAAGATTTTTCTCAGTGCAATCTGCACTTTTTATCTACCTGTCTCCCTATGGTTCTGTGTTTAGATACAGTACAAATGTAAGACAGTAAAATGTGTGTCTATTGAAAATAAGAGTGTGTCAAGAACTGTACAAAATTTAGCAGTGTTAGAGAGTTAGAAACCTCTAACTTATAACAGAGAGTTAGAAACCTCTCATGATGTGAAATGACTGATAGGAATTTAACAGTATACTGTGAAATCCAGCAGTATTTCTATTTACATTCCTAGGTCAGTTTTGAGCCATATTAGTAACAACGGAAAGATAAGGTCCTTATACTAGAAAAGTAGCATGATTTGGCCCACAGTGGTGAAAACATTAGTTCTTGAAACTGTTTCTTCATCCTAGTACCTTCTTAGTCTTTGATCACATTCCAAAAAGTACAGGGAAAAAACTCCACCTCTTCTGATTTAACAAACATTTTGGAATCAAAACAGTGTGTACCAATCTAGAAAATGAGAGAGGAAGGCTTCCACTACCTTTGAAATTTAAATAGGCTTGAGTGTTAATTATTCATAACTTATTTGTTCAGTTCAGACTCAAGATACAAAGAAGAAAAGAAGGCAATCCTTCAGAATTTAGACATGTGCAATTCAGTGCAGAAAGACAGAAGCTGTTGTTGGTATTAACCAGGCAGGGTGAAAGCTTTGCTTTCATATTTTCTTTTCCCTATGTTGTTGCTCCTTTGGGTCCCATTAAAGAGAAAGATCCTGTCTAAAGAGAAAGTGGGACTGTTACCCCAGCCCTTGACTTTATAGACCTGGTGGGAGGGTGGGTTTGTCATTTAACCTTTTCTCTGCAATGAACTACTGCTTCTGTTCCACAGCTCTTCCTGTCAACATCCTGATTCAACTCTATAGCTGGTTATTACACTGGAAAGTGTAACATTGCCTACAACAGGACATTGTAAAATGCAGCCATACTAAGTAATGCAATGGAATTGCTGGGTTCTCGCATTTCACAAGAACTCTTCAGACCTTGAGAGATTATAAAAAACTATCTCACTTCTAAGCCAGATTTTGATCTTGTATTATTGTCTGGAATGATCATTGAATTCTGTCCTATAGAATCCTGGAATACTAACGACAGACTTTTGACTTTGCTAGAAGTGTCTTGGGATCTGGAACTGTCTGAACCTCTTTTTCACATCATCTTTTTCTCTTCCCAACTTTTGCTCTGGGAGCTCAGCTTCATCATGATCTGAAAGAAAGAGCTAACGGTGTTGCAGGACCAGCATGTTTCTGGAACATGTTTTGTCCAGCCCTTAAATCAAACTATTTTTGTTTATTTAGGTTTATATATGGTATACTCATAGATAGATGCACAGTGTGTAGTCATCCAGCACTACTGCACATCTGTTACTGTATTTACATAACATTTTCTTTGTCTCAAAAAGACAAAAAAGGGCTTGTGCCATAGTACGAAATACTAAGGCAATACCTTCCCTGGCTGCAAGAGTAGCTTTCTACCTAAAATGCTTCAGGACAATTCAATACACAGACATTTTGAGGAATCCTCTGTGACAGGAATGGTTAAATTTTGTATGTTAAATTTAAAACTTCCACCAGATCTGTGATGATGAAGAATACTATGGCCTTCATTTTCATATCCTTTCCCTTACGTTATTTTCAAGGCAAAATTCATGATGCCACACTTTCCTTTTCTTTCTTTCTTTCTTTGCCTCTTTGGAACGACGTTGGGGAGCTCTTAACGATCTGTGTCAAAATGTAAGGGCTGCACTGCATTGTGAACTGTTTCTCTGCTGACTCATCTGCCACAGCTAATCAAGACTTTTTGGTCTACATACTGCAGCATTTTAAACCTTTTAGCAGTAAAGCAATGCTTTTTGCTCAAAAGCTTTTAAATTATAGCACATGGTGGGTGGCTGATAAGGATTTTTATTTTTCTAAAATGGAAACTCTTCTCTTGATATTGTTACCTGCTGTCCTGTTCTATTTATCAAGTCACAAAGCTTTTGGTGTCCAGTAACTATTTTTTTTGAGCTGGGGAATTTTTTTTTCTATTTAGGCAGCCCTGCACTTTTTCAGTCTTATCTAAATGGCACCTGTTTGTGGCACACAAACCTTGTTATTCTTTCCTTATCCCAACACCACATAGGAAGAGGAACATTGGTCCTAAGTTTACATGCTTCAGGAAAAATGTTGGGCACAGTAAATGTTGCACTGGATTTTTTGGGTACAACACTTTCACTTGAGTGTAGCTCCTTGGGTGAGGAGACAAAAGACCACAGCTTCCAAGATTTTGTGGTTTTATGCTCTCCCTGTGGTTCTGAGTTGTCTGTATTGTCATCTTCTTTCTGGAAGTGTTAGCAAGTACTGTCCACTCCAGCACATTCCATAGGGGACTCACATGACTTGAACTAACTAACTTTCCTCACCGTTTTGGCAGCTGGAGAAAAAAAGCACAGTTTGCAAAGGAAGAATCTATACAGCTTGATGAATGGTGCAGTCTCTGTATGTTGCTTCTATAGAACTGCTCAAATGCTGTGTCACTGTTTTCTGTTCTCAGCAGTTTTCTTTTTAGGCACCTCCTTCTTCCAGGATGAAACAAGATGAGTATTTGTTCCTTTGGGTTTCACAGAAACTATATTAACTGTGGAAGCAAAAATTAACTGCATTTAGGACCTATATTGAGTAAGCGTCTCATTTTGCATTTCTCAGTACTTAATTCTGACACTTCATCACCAATTAACTTTTTCCATTTTGGGGTTCACAAAAGTAACCCATGTAATAAAAACCCAATTTAAGGATTTTATAGAGATATATGTGTTAAGAAGTACAATACACAATCACTCAAGATTTTTTTAAAGGATCTAATATTTGTTTCTGATTTTGTGTCTAAAAAAAATAAAGTTGTTATTTTACAGAGAGAGAGCATTTAAATTCCTATAAGGTCTTATACATCCCTTTTGTTTTGTTTTGTTTTGGTTTTTTTTTATAGAAGCTATACCTTGAATAGCTTTTAGTTTAATTGCAAAATGATTATTAAAAATCTCAAGACATTTTTACAGTGACGTGTTGAAGGTCAGGCTGGATGGGGCTTCGAGCAATCTGGTCGAGTGGAAGGTGTCCCCATCCATGGCTGGGATATTGGAACTAGATGTTCTTAAAGTCCCTTCCAACCCAAACCATTCTATGATTGATTCTATGCTTTCTGGAGTGGAAGTAGGTTATAGATGGTATAGTACAAGTAAATGTTCTTACCCAGTGAATTACATAGACTGTGTGCTGCTACTTAATGATGATGTATCTTTCTGGCTCAACTACACTCTTTTCTCTCTGTAAGTTTCTACAGTAAGAGTTCTGCAAATGTAAAAACACCTGTATTTTTCTCCTGGAGGTACTATGTATTTCTGACTGGTGTCTCTGCTCCACAGTACTATAGTCTTCTTTACTTCAATGGCCAGGAATCATGAAATCCTAAGATCAGAAAAGAATTCCAAGAAATCAACTCATCCCTATCGTTTATTTAACTGTTATTTAAAGCAAATGCTATCCTTTGGTCTTCTCTACTCTGAATTAAACTACTAATTTCCTTTAGTCTTTGCCCATAGGCACTGTTTTTAAACCTCCTATCTTTTTTTTTTCTAGACTCTCTGCATTGATCTATGAGTTTATTGAAGTGTACTGCCCAGGACTAGACACAATATTCTATCTAAGGCCATAGTGTTGAATAAAACATTGAAAAAAGCAGAGGGGTTACTTCACATTTCCTTCCAGTCATAGTCTTATACATCCTGCTGTACAGATTCTGAGGCATTTGCCTTTTTCACAACAGCATGACACTGTTGACTCATGTTCACTTTGTGACCCCTTACAATCCTTCATTTATTTTTTTATAGAACTGTCTATAGACAGTTATTCCTCATCCTGTATTTATGTGGTTAATTAATCATGACTTAGTATGGTATCTTGCATTTACCACTACTATATCTTGTAATATTTTCTGTCTATATCTCTCATTTATTAAGTTCATCTTGAATTCTGTCTTTGTCCTCTAACATTCCTTTGGTTCCTCCCAGGAAATGCTTTCTGTAAACTTCATAAGTCTACTCTCTGTTCCTTTTAGATCATTAATGAAAATATTGAATTGTATCAACCCCAAAATAGATAGGCCATTAAAATATGTCCTGTTATGCATGTATTTCTGATGAAAAACAAATTGACGACACAATTACATTGTCATAACAGACACATGTAAGAGTTGGCTAAGGACTTACAATATGATTTTATTATAGCAGTTAAAGATTTTGTTCCAATTTAAGTTTAAATCAAGGATAACAAACATTTCTTCTGCATTTGTGTAGTAAAAATATTAATTTTTTAATTTCTCTGTTTATATATGCCTTTTTAGGGTTGCCACAGGTTTCACCAATGATCTCAAAAATCTTACCATCAAAACTTATGTCGAAATCCACACAATTTTCTAAAACATTTTGGCATCAGTAAACTGGTATTAAAAAAACAACAAAGTAAATTCTAAAGGGTTGCAAGCAGCTCTAATATTTTATCTTATCTAATATCTGCTATCTTTGATTAGCAAAACTTTAGGCTGCTTTCCAGAAAGTGCTATGTTATCTGACAAAATGAGAAAAAAAGAAGGGTAGTTGTAGTCGGTGATTCCTTTCTGAGGGCAACTGAGGGCCCTGTATGCCAATTGGACCCATTCCACAGGGAAACCTGCTGCCTTCCTAGGGCTGAGGAGAGGGATATCAGGAGACTCCCTGAGCTAATTAAGCCCGCTGATTATTACTCACTGTTGGTAGTACAGGTTGGCAGTGATGAGATCAATAAAAGAGGTACCAGGGCAATTAAAAAGGACTTTAAGGCTTTGGATTGGTTAGTTGATGAGACAGGACCATAGGTGGTGTTCGCCTCAACTCCTGCAGTAGAAGGGATGAATGAGGAGTAGGAAAACCCATTTTATCAATAGGTGGCTAAAGGATTGATGCCACCAGTGGAATTTTGGTTTTTTAGATGTTGGGGCAAAATTTATGGTACCACATCTATTAGAGTCTGATGGGCTTCATCTGTCTAGCAAGGGCAAAAGAACCCTAGCATATTAGTTGGCAGGGCTGATCAGAGGTCTTTAAACTAAGTTTGAAGGGAGAAGGGGTTGAAATCAGGCTCTCCAGAGAAGAGCCTAAGAGTGAAAAGCCTGAGTTAGAAGTGATATCAGCAGCCCAGGTGAAGTGCATGTACACTAATGCACATAGTTTGATAAACAAGCAAGAGGAGCTGGAAGCCATCGTGCAGCCGGAAAGCTTTCACAGAAACATGGTGGGCTGACTCGCATGACTGGAATGCTGCCATGGATGGCTACATGCTCTTCAGAAGGGATAGGTAAGGTAGGAGAGGGGGAGGGGTGGCTTTGTATGTTAGAGAGTCCCTTGACTCTCTAAAACTTCAGGTCAGTGAGGATAAGGTTGAGTGCTTATGGGTCAGAATCAGGGGCAAGGCCAACAAGGCTGATATCCTGATGGGAGTTGGTTATAGACCACCCAACAAGGATGAAGAGGGTGACGAATTATTCTACAAGCAGCTGGTGGAGGTTTCAAATCACCAACCCATGTTCTTGTGGGTGACTATAATTTGCTGGATGTCTGCTGGGAACTCAACACAGTGCAGAAGAGGCAGTCTAGGAGATTCCTAGAGGGTATGGAGGATAATTTCATGTTGCAACTGAAAAATCAACCTACCAGAGCTGGAGCCCCATTAGACCTGTTGTTCACAAACAGAGAAGGGCTGGTGGGAGATGTGGAGGTCGGAGGCTGTCTGGGGCACAGTGACCACAAAATGATAGAGTTTTCAATACTTGGTGGAGTAAGGAAGGGCATCAACAAAACCTCTACCCTGGACTTCTGGAGGGCAGACTTTGGCCTATTCAGGAGGCTGGTTCAGAGAGTACCTTGGGAAACAACCCTTAAAAACCAATGGGTCCAGGAGAGATGGACTGAAAGGCGAGCCAGCAGGGAAGACAAGTGGCCTGGCTGTAGTTAGGTCATGTAGAAAGAAAATTAGAGAGGCAAAAGCACAATTTGAACTTAATCTAGCTAATTCTGTCAAGGACAACAGAAAATATTTTTATCAATAGCAAAAGGAGGGGCAAGGAAAACCTTCATTCTTTATTGGATATGGGGGGAAACATAGTTACCAAACATGAGGATAAGTTTAGGTACTTAACACCTACTTTGCTTCAGTTTTCAACAGTAAGACAGGTTGTTCTCAGGACAACTGGCTTCCTGGGCTGGTAGACAGTAACAGGGAGCTGAATAGCCCACCTCTTATCCAGGAGGAAGAAGTTAGTGACCTGCTGAGCCGCTTGGATCCTCACAAGTCTATGGGACCAGATGGGATCCATCCTAGGGTGATAAGGGAACTGGCAGAAGAGCTTACCAAGTTGCTCTCCATCATTTATCACCAGTCCTGGCTTACTGGGGAGGTCCCAGATGATTGGAAGCTGGCTAATGTGATGCCCGTCCACAAAACGGGCCAGAAGGAGGACCTGGGAAACTACAGACCTGTCAGCCTGACCTCTGTGCCTCGTAAGGTTATGGAACAGATCATCCTAAGCGTGATCACACGGCACCTACAGTTCGGACAGGGGATCAGACCCAGCCAGCCTTTTATGATCAGGTGACCTGCCTGGTGGATGAGGCGAAGGTTGTGGATGTGGTCTATCTGGACTTCAACAAAGCCTTTGACACTGTCTCCCATACCACACTCCTGAAAAAGCTGGCAGCCCATGGCTTGGACAGGGGCACTCTGTGCTGGGTTAGGAACTGGCTGGAGGGCCGGGCCCAGAGAGTGGTGGTGAATGATGCTTCATTCAGATGGTGGCTGGTCACGAGTGATGTCCCCCAGGAATCAGTGTTGGGCCCAGTTCTGTTTAATATTTTTACTGATGATCTGGATGAGGGGATTGAGTCCACCATTAGCAAATTTGCCGATGACACCAAGCTGGGAGGGAGTGTCAATCTGCTGGAGGGTAGGAGGCCTGTGCAGAGGGACCTGGACAGGCTGGATAAATGGGCTGAATCCAATGATATGATATTTAACAAGACCAAGTGCCGGGTCCCGCACTTTGGCCACAACAGCCCTCTGCAGCACTCCAGGCTGGGCACAGAGTGGCTGGAGAGCAGCCAGGCAGAAAGTGACCTGGGGGTTCTAATAAACAGGAAACTGAACATGAGCCAACAGCATGCCCAGGTGGCCAAGAAGGCCAATGGCATCCAGGCCTCTATCAGGAACAGTGTGGCCAGCAGGACCAGGGAAGTGATTCTGCCTCTGTACTCGGCACTGGTGAGGCTGTACCTTGAGTACTGTGTCCAGTTCTGGGCCCCTCAGTTCAGGAAGGACACTTAGGTTGTGGAGAGCATCCAAAGAAGGGCAACAAGGCTGGTGAAGAGACTCGAGCACAAGCCCTATGAGCAGCAGCTGAGGGAGCTGGGGCTGATTAGCCTGGAGAAGAGGAGGCTCAGAGGTGACTTCATCACTCTCTACAACTACCTGAAAAGAGATTGGAGTGAGGTGGGAGTCAGTCTCTTCTCTCAGGCAACCAACAGTAGCACAAGAGGGCACAGTCTTAAACTGTACCAGGGGAGGCTTAGGTTACACATTAGAAAGAAATTCTTTTCGGAGAGAGTGATCAGACATTGGAAAGGGTTGCCCAGGGAAGTAGGTGGTGGAGTTACAGATCCTGGAGGTATATTTAAAAAGATATGGTACTCAGTGCCATGGTTCAGTTGACAGGGTGGTGTTGGGTCATGGGTTGGACTCAATGATCTCAGAGGTGTTTTCCAACCTCGTTGATTCTGTGATTCTGTGTGAAACTGAAAAAAGGAAAAGTGGATTGGTTTCAAGGAAATCTTTCTGACAATAAAATCAATGAGTTTGAGCTCTCAAGGGAAGATATGGAAAATTCTTCATGTTCCTGCCCATGGCAAGGGGGTTGCACTAGAACTTCAGTGCTCGGAATTTTTCTGACTCAAGTGGTAAAGCATCCCACAGGCACCAGCTCTGCTGTGACAGGCAAATGAGCCCATCTGAGGTCACACAGAGACTTAAAGCAGACACTTCACAAGTCTATAGCTGTTGGTGCCAAGGAGTACATAATCTCCATTAGGCACTGCAAAGAAGGGAGTCAATTCTCCAGAGCTCACTATAGTTCAGTGCCTGAAATTGTCTACAAGGATTAGTACACTGTGAATTTTGTTTTAAATTTTTTACTGGTTTCCCAATGTTAGGAATTTAAAGCGATAACATCTTTTTTATTCATTTATTTTTGGTTTCTTTGAGGTAGTCTAGTTCTTATTATAGCATATTTATTATAAACCTTCACAGAGAGAGAAAAATCTTCACTATTTAGGTTTAAAATAAAATAATTCCTCTTGATGGAAAAAAAGAGAGTAATGAATACCATACCAGTGACTGTAGCTTGAAGAACCTACTCTGAATATGTGAAGGAACAGCAAACAAATAAGATTTTTTCATAAGAGTCTGTTACAGATTGTTTTCAATTTTTCAGTTTATTTACTCCGTGCAGCCAACTGCCCTACTCTTCTTTATATATTATTTTATATTGATAGTAATAAAGTAGAAGAGAGAGAATAAACTGCATGTGACAGATGGTAAAGGCACACTTAATGTGCTATTGGGAGAAGTACTACAGAAATGAGGACTATTCAGGAGCATACAGTGAAAGTAGTACATTACACATAGGAGGACAAAGCTTTTCTGATTTGAAGAAGTGTGAATTTAGCCTAGCTCCAGATTAACCATGGTCCCAGAGTCACTGATGTGTGTTAGCACTGTGCTGGTTTCTAGGCGGAGGTCTTGCAGGGATAGGGATCTGTAGCTAGAGGCTGGGAAGAAGGTGGTGAACTCTGAGAAATGCATGCCACTGACCTATTTCCCATCTCTCTCCCTCCCTAGCTGCAGAAATCCTGGCACTCAGATATATTCTTCAGTATGGCACAGTTCCTCCTCAGACCTCAGGACTCACCTTTAAAGAGGGAGACTGAGATTCCTGCCAGCTAGAGGCAGTTATTTTGGGTGAGATTGAGGTTGCTGGCAACCCACAGAGAGATGGTTTTCTTCGGTGGATGGATGCCTACTCCTGCACTCCTCATTTTTCATATCACTTTTGTGCTTAATCAGTCTGTGACTGAATGTCATCTGTCATTGTGATACTGTGTAACTGCGTAAGGACAACTCAGCTCTGATTTTGACTTTTGTAGTAAAATTTGGTTTGGATGAAGGAGAAAATGAGAATATAGGTAGGTAACTCAGGGAAAGTTTTCATCAGGAACAGTTAGTATATGGGGTTGTTTATACATTTTTGGTTTGCCTGACATGCACATTAAGCAATTTCCATTGCTTGGAGTAATTAATGACAATTTTATTTTATGTACACATTTTTGAAATTATAAGGGAAACTCACACGCATCAGAATCTGTTCTCCTTCTTGACTTTTACCTGTTTTCATGATAAGCTTATCAGAAAAGAGACTGTATTTGCATGCACTATGACAGATTGAGTCTCTGATTTCAAGCTGGATCCTAGAAGCTGCTGTAATTCAAACAAAAAAAGTTTTGCCAACAGAGAGCAAATATATATCTATATCTGTATCTATATCTATAGATATAGATATATCAGGATTTGTCTCCCATTTTCCATTCTTTTCTTTAGAAGTTTAGAGTGCTCTTTACTAGTCACTCAAGTACTAAATATTTAGCATCAATTCATATGAAAGTTACTTTGATCTTCGTGTAAATAAACAGGCTCTCTTTCTCCCATAGGACTCTTTCTTGAAAATGATTTCTTTCATCAAGTACTTTGTTGCATCTCTGTGAACATCAATACTGTTTCCTTCAGAACTTCAAACAAATATTTCCTGCACGTTTACAGGAAACATTAAACACTATAAATGGCAAACTGCCTTACACCTGATTCAACAGTTACAGAGTGGCATGGACAACTGAGTGACACAGCACTCTCTTGACATCATGGCAGAAAACTGTCCTATATGCTGTGTCTCTTTTATAATAATGTAAACAGTCACACACATACATTCAATATATTTCTATGTATTTCTATAGAAATATTTATTTCTATAAATATATATATTTAGATGCATTTACAGACATAAGAAACTTTTCTTTATGCAGCCTGAATATTGAAATATTGATGATATAAACTTTGCAATTATTTTTTTGCCTTTGGTTCCCAATAATGTTCCTGGAAAATCCCAAGGAACAATGACAGCAACTAAGATGGTCATTCAAGTGCAGATCATTTATGAATGGGAGGGTAGGCAAAAAGAAATGTAACAAACTGGGAAGAGAGGGAGGATAGAAAGCCCATCATGATAGAAGTTTACCTCTACAAAATTTCAGCAGAGTATTTGGTCCCCCCCCTGAACAGACTGAGGGCAGACTCTCTGAAGCTTCCTCCTTATTTACTTTATTATCTGTGCAAACATGTGGCCAGAGTCTGGTCTTCAGTATCTTAAATGTGATGTACTGGGCAGGAAGCCACAGATGAATCTACCCCTAGAAGACATAGTTTCAAAATCTGAGTATTTTCTGCAGAAGAACTAGTTTGTTGAGACTCTGAGAAAGAACAAGTAGCTCAATGAGTGATTGTTTTCCTACGCCAGCTTCCTGGCACTAATTTGTATGATTGTCCTCTTCACCTTTTTATCAACTCTTCAAATTTTGACTTACCAGGAGGTCATTTTGAAAGTTTTCTGTAGACCTCTAGCTTTCTTATAGAACAAACCAGCCATCTGTGAAGCCAATTTTTATTGCTTTACTGACTTTGAGTACCCTTTTTTGCACTTAGAAAGCTCTGAAATAATTTTAATTGAATCAAAGTCATGAATTATAATGTCTGAGAGACACTGCAATGTAATTGTTTCTCTTTGTGATATTTATGTTCTCAGTCATCCCCTCCAGTGTCCTGCTTTGGAACTCCATTTTGACTATGTTATTCATGCTGCAATTGTATATTCACCATCAGTCAAGGCTCTGCTATACAGTTCTAATTTTGTTAAGTGATATGAATATTAAGCAGGTAAGCTTTGTGATCTTTGAATGAAGGCACTCTTTATTCTTTCTGTCTTAAGAATCAGTTAATAATCCAAATAAATACACAACTTCCAAATAGGTACACAATTTACTTAATCTTCAGCCAGAGAGATTAGGGAAACTCAGGCCTGTTTGACCCTGCAGATCATTTGAACCTACAAAGAATTTTGGCTCTTTCCATTTATTCTTCACAAGAAGCAGCTGTTCATTTATCACTGTCAAAAAGGGGAAGTTTTCTAATTCCTAAATGAGTGGACACACACAGAAAATATGCACAATTTCACAGCATTTACATACCTAACCAACACAACTTATATAAACCTGCAGTCTTTCTGTTTCTAGGTTGTGTAGATAGTGCTTATATGTCATGGTTACCATTAATTCATGGTTTGATTTCACTGTTCAAGTACCCTATATCACCTGGACAAAGAATGACTAAGGCATCCCTAGAGCCTTGACAAATAGAGTCTCAATCTTCTGTAGACTGGAATGCTATGGAGACAGGACCAATATTGAATCCCAGACCAGTCCAGGAGTAAGAGATTAAGACTTACACAAACTGAAGCATATTTGTAAAAGGAGTGTACCAGAGTGCTAAATGTGTTATTCCCAGACAGAATACTAAAAGTGAATATAGAGGCTTACATTTTTGGATGGTCTGCCTTCAAAACAGACATATGCATTCATTGTTATTTGAATCACCAGTAAATTAAGATAGGAGTGAGATGTAGGCAGGACTGCTGAAGGAGTACAGTGGAGGCATGACAGCTAAGCAATAAATGAAACACTTCACTATATAAATACATTATTGAAAATCTGAAAAATTGTAAGTGCATATTGTAAAAACCTCTTCCTTGGGTCAATTACAATTTGTAACCATTGTCTCAGAAATTATGTCTCTTATCAGTTTTATGATTCATAAATTCTTGAGTTTTATCAGAAGCAGGACATAGCTCTAGAAGAGATCTTAGAGTGATCTAGGAAAATAATCTCAACCTTCCTACAACAGTGTAATTTAGACTCTTAATATCCTCTCATAGTCTACCTCAGGAATTTTGGTGAGAGAAAAAGTAAAAATGACCTCATCTCCTAGAGCTGTGAGAAGTGTAATAATAAAAGCATATACGTATTAACTTTTCGGTTCATAATATCTCATTTTAGAAACAATCCTGTTATGAAGTTAGCATACTGATGTGTTTGACATTAAGTTGAACGTTTGGAGTTATTTCATTATCCCTCTGACGAATACTTTTTAAAAGCTATGTTTGCTATTTGCTCATATTGAAGTCTGTGACGAAAAATGAGTGTCACTTATAGTATTAACATGTAATCAAAGATATTAACATTGTTTGGATTCTGGTTAGTTAAGTTTCCAGGAGAGTGTTGTGGATATTATCACTGTACTTGCAATCTAATTCATCAAATGAACATTTTTATATATTTATTAAATATAAATATGAAACTATTGTAAAGTTTCCTGAATTCTTGCCTTATATTTTTTAATTTACAGTGTTTATATAGCAGTCTCTGAGCTGCCTCTGCTGATCTGTGAGTATTAAAACAGTTTCAGCCAGATTAGTGAAATACAGTGAAGATTTACTTTTCAGGAGAACAGAGAGGTTGGGTTTATTGGCTGGGAATCTTTAACTGAAAGACTTGGTCTGTTTTATTTTTTAAACTCTTCTTTGTAAAACAGTGTTTGTTAGGCAGCAAATCTCCAGTTAACCAGGTTTCTGAGACCACTTAACCTGGTTTCTGAGACCACTTAACCCACAGAAATTACACTGATGGGCCAACACTGTCTCTGGCATAACTCTATTAAGAGCAGTTGGATTACACTGTTTTAGATTAATTTGTGGTCGTTTAATTCATGGAAGATTAATTCCTCAGTTTACTTCTGAAAAGATGCATCTCTCTCAATACACTGGATTCAGGGAACCTAAAACAGCAACTGTTTAAAAAATACATAGTAACAGAGGGAAAGAGCTCCTGGTTTTCAGGCTCCTACATCCCTGCTGCACAATCCCTCTCCTAGCGACCTCTCAGTGCCCTCCTTACTCCTTCTTTCCCACTGCTCTCAGCACTGAGAAGTAACTGGGTCAAGCCAAAGGGTCACCGACAACGCAGTATACACCTCACCATGTGATGACATGAGCCATACAGGATTACATGCTTAAGTTTCTCAAAGCCTATTTTATAGACCCTAACAAAAACCTGCGCTCAATGAGACAGTGGAAAGAGGGAGCTAGTGACAATGTGCATATTTCAAAGGTGAAGATACTTTTTCACTAGCAAATGTAAACAAAATATTAGTCATATTTGTAAGGGCAAGTCTTATGGAAGAACTTTCAAACAGAACGTTCCTTTGTTCCTTCTGTTTTAAGAGAAAGAAAGGAATCTCCAAAGTCCAGCCACTTGCAGCTGAGGATGCTCATACTAAAAGGGAAAGAGATCAAATCTTTCACATGCTATTTGGTATCAACCACATCACGTTATGTAACATGACTGCCTTGACACAACATAATGCATTGGGGAGGAATGACAAAAGGTGTTTTTCGCAGCTACATTTGAAGAAGCCACAACATTTCAAACAGGCAGCTTTCTTTTTAAAGGACTTGCTCTAAGCACAGAATGAAAATGTACTTTTTTCTTGAGTCCATCTTTGGAAATACACACATTCTTCAAACATAGCTGCATTGTACATATGAGTAAAATAACACATAATACATTCCTTTACACAGGAAAAAAAATGACTGAGTGTAGATACATATGCCTTTTAGTTTCTATGGGCTAATATAACAAGCAGGATGGTATGTGCAACATACACAGTCGTACATGCTTGATATCTGTAGATTAACTTTTGGGATTACTTTGAGTGTGGTGATCCCTGTTGCAACAACTGTTTTAATAGTTTTAGCACAAACATTCAATTATATTTTCAATTGCAGTCACAATATAGTGAGAATGCTTGTGCCAGTAGGCATTTTGTCTGTCCCGCAGTTCTTATGATAGTGGTGACAATTTTTCCTATCCATCAGAAGCCCCCTTCTGGCTGGTTTATGTCAAGTCATTTTGCCCCCCACTTTTTCTCACCTCCCTTCCTTACTTGTTCTTTGTGCTCTTCTCAGCTGTAACTCTGGATGCCTTCCAGCAGGTTTAAAGGCTTCAGTAATGGCCCTTGTGTTAATCAAAGAAATTTCTGTGATTTCTGTGATTTCTGATTTCTGATTTCTGTGCCTATCATGAGAATCAGATGCGAGCATTATCAATGTAGGTTGGCTTGAATTTCCATCAAGACTACAACACTTCAACTTGGTTACATCTAGTGCCTATGCACTGAAGAGCGCCTGTTCTTTGGCAGCTGCATGGTCTTGTCACCTTTCACTTATCTTCCCAGCAGTGTCGTGTCCTTTGCCATACTGAATTGCCATCTCTGGAAATGTCACCTCCTCAAGCAGAACAATTATGGATATAATGTATTAGTGCCAAGAATGAATGATTCAGTAATTCTCTTGTGCTTGATAATGTCAGTTCTAGAAATACTCATGCTTTCTTTAAGTTTGATTGTGGTTCAGGCGTGTAAGTCCAGAAAGAAGGGACTAGAAAATTGAGAGAAACCAGAAAAATACAGAAAGTTCTCTATCCTTGACTTCAGTTGATATCTTGGCTTTAAAAATATACAAAACCCAAGAATGTCTGGAGCACAGTTTGTGCTTCTGGACTTGAAGAATGAAAATGAACTAACTTTGAATTGTTTGAGTTTTTTCATCTCAAAGATCATTTGATTGCAGGCAGTTTGTTTACGAGAATGAAGTTCATTGCCATTGAAGTAAATGATTCCAATAACATTAGATAAAATCTGCTCATTTATTTTATATTTCAACTAGTTTAAATTCAATGTTATTTTTCTTTCCTTGAAACATATTTGAGATTCTTTTGCATTAAGAAAGTAAATTTTAAAGGGAAGATACAGCCTTTGGTCCATTTTTTAGCTTTCAGTATCACTGGTAAAAATAAAAATGTAGAAATAAAGAATGCCTCCATATTTTCTCTCCAACTAGGCGGGAGAGAAGGGAAAGAAAAGTCGATACTTGGCTGGAATCATGAGCAGCTTGTTGGCTGAGTAAATCAGTCAGGAGCCCTGCAGCTGGTCAGCTTCACCTCACCGATAAATGTCACAACTCAACTGCTGTCAATATGAATTACCAGAAAAGGTTTCTTAGGAACTAGAGATGAGGGAGCTGTTTTCCTTTGAATGAATTATATGGGCCAAAATAATACTGATACAAGCGTAGAATAGGTTGCTCTGATTGACTAGGCAATTATTTAAATCACTCTGTAAGTAAGACAAACCCTGGAAAATATTGCAGCTCAGGTCACACAATGCAGGAAATTTGTGACAACAGAGATTTAAGACTTTTAGGATGCATTAAGCTGAAAAACAAGTTTGCTTTAGTTGTCAGTGCTAGGAAAGTTATCTGAGGAAGCATGAGCTTTCTATGTAAAATGAAGGAAGGCAAGTAATGTTTAAAGTTACTCCAGAAAGATTTCTTCCCAAATCATTCACAAGGTTCTTTGAGCAGCTCCAGCAGACTTCCTCATGGGTGGGGGCATGGGCAGTTCCTGCAGCACAGTCTGGCTCCCACAACCTGCACTTCAGAGCAGGAGGCACCCTGCTCTGGATTTTGTGTTTCCCCTCCGGAATGAAAGGAGGACTATGAAAACAGACATGAACACAAATTAGTTTCAGTCACAGAGAATAAGGAGCACCCACCAATCTCTGAGCTGGCTGGGCGGTAAGCACTTCTGACATTTGTTACCAGAAATAACAGTGAGTGGGTAGCTGCCTCAAAACAGAATAACACAGATTTTAATCACTTCTTCTACACCTTGTCGTCATGTGTTGTGTGTTAAACTGCAACCAGTTGTTGCCATTAGGCCTGACAGTGTGTTGACATGGCAACATGTAATTTGGGATGAAACAATAAATGGGAACAACTGAAAAATGCTTTTTTTAATGTACCTGCAAAGCACATGTTTGTATTCTATCAGTGGTTACTATGATGGTCAGAAAACTGAATCCCCTTTTCACAGAAAATCTGAACATTGAAACTAAAGAAGAGGTTATGATCACAGGAAAAAAACAACAAAAACATTATAAAAAACCCACAAAAACCTTCTTGCAAAAAGAAAGACTTTCTGAAAACTGAAATGGGATATTTATTTTAATTAAAATATCTAATTTAGCAATGATTAATTATTTTCATTTCAGTAATGTCAGTCCATTTTATTCAATGAGACAGAAAATGGAACAGAACAGGGTAAAAATATATTTAAAAAAATGATTTAAATATGAGTGTTTTTTTATTCTGAACAGAACCTGAAAAAAAATTGTAATTCAACAAAATATTCACTCACTTTGGATGTTTTATTTTTACCACAGTTTAAGAAATACTACTGTATTATTAAGGATAAAAAAGTAATAAAAATCAGATGCAGGATTTCTAAATGAAGAATGTCAAATGCCTCAATGTAAAAATGTAAAACTGAAACATTACAACATCACCGTAATTTTTCTGAAAAGAATTCTTAGTGGCATCAACATGACTTTGTGAAGCGTTCTGATTTTGAGTGGCTTAAACAATAGAAAATGGTCCTGTCAAGTCTTTTAAACAACTCTCTATTTCCTTATGTAAGAAATGGTAATGCACTTAACATTTAATCCAGCGTACCTACTTAAGCCACACATTTCTCTACAATATTCAAATCAAACCCCAAATCAGAAAGCATATTTCCACTTCATTAAAATAATGCCTTTTGACTTTATTCAAATGAACCAAGGAAATCATAAAGCTTTAGACTTTCTTTCCAATTGCATTGAGCACCAAAATGGACAAGTATATTATTTTGATTATAGTAAAATTGCATTTCTCAGTGGAAATGAATGTTCCAGCACTGCGTGGAGGAAGATAACAAAACAAAGGATGCAAAAATAATGAGTAGTAAGGCAATTTGCTTGACAATGGATCAGGTTCTGGTACACTTAGGCCATTTCCTTAATTATCTATTAAAACTATCTGGATACCACCTTCTTGCCTTTGATATCACATGGAAACAAGCAAGATAAATTATTAACTAGATGGACGTAGCTTTCACTTAGTGTCCTGGGGCTTTGCTCTGCCCACATTATTGATACTGCTTTCCTCTGGGAATTTGGTAGTCCAGTCAGAGCCATGGAACCAACTGATCCAGACTGGCACCTGGAGCCTCTGGCATATGACATATGTGTGTTTCTGTAGAGCAACACAGACACTGGCATTCCCCAGCAGGCATTGGATTCTTTGCGGTTCTGCAACAGAACAGGCTGGTACATCAGAGACGTTGACAAACAACAGATACAGCTCATTCCTGATCGATGGAATCAATGTGCATGCTCTGCACATAGTTTTACAGCCAGAAATACAGGAACTCCACCTGTACACCTCACTGACCCATTAGGTGGTAGTAGCTACTCAGCTCCTCCTTTTGAATTGAGTTTGCATCTACCCTGATCTTATAATGCAAAGTATTTAGAAAGTCACTGGCAAAACTTCTGAGTAGGCAAGTATTGTGCTTCCTTTGTACCTAAAGGTAACAAGAGCATACCTATTAAGCTTGCGCAGTGTCTTGGTGTGTGTATAAAACAACTACAGAGCTTTTAGGCTAGACATGCTGTATATTGTTGAGTATGTGAGATCAGATACCCATTATTGGAGACCTGCAATGGAAATGCAGTGCTTTACTAAGGTTTATTCAGCTTTTTTTGAACATATGTCATGCAACCTGAAATATACAATCTTAGTTGGAAGCCAAGAATACATAGTATTTTTGCAGAATTGGTTAACACCTGGTGTGATGCTACATCAAGAGAAAGTAGGAATAATCAGTAGATAAAAGAATTTTTTCTTTTTAAATTATGCTTCAGTTTCCTTTATCTTTATTCTGCTTTTTCTTTAGCAAAATTCTTATTCCTGCATGGTCGTTGATTTAATAATTGACCTTAGAAATTCTTACTCTAGTAATTAGTTTGTTGGAAAATCTGTCTTATGGGAGTCGAGGACACTTCCCACCATTCCAGATGACAAGGATATGTCTTCTGGACAAATGTGACTACAAAGTACATGTCCTGACATAGTCCAGCTCAGTAGACACCATACCAGACACCACTTGCGGGAAAAGTGTTTGTGAACTCAGAATGTACACGGATGCGGTTTAGTGGTCAGGTGAGGAATTAATTTGGGAGAACAGGAATTACTGATCATATAATCACAGAATCAGCTGAGTTGGAAAAGACCTCTGAGATCATAGAGTCCAACACTTGATCCAGTACCACCGTGGTTACTAGACCATGGTACTAAGTGCCACATCCAGTCTCATCTTAAAAACCTCCAGGGATGGAGAATACACCACTTTCCTGGACTCCCCTGATTCTGATGCACAGGCACTCAACCTTATCGTTACTGACCTCGAGTTCTACAGAGTCAAGGGACTCTCTAACACATAGAGCCACCCCTTCACCTCTCCTACCTCACCTTTCTCTTCTGAAGATCTTGTAGCCACCCATGGCAGCACTCCAGTCATGCAAGTCATCCCACCAAGTTTCCGTGATGGCGACTACATCATAGCTTTCCTGCTGAACGATGGCTTCCAGCTCCTCTTGTTTGTTACCCGTGCTGCGTGCAATAGTGTACATGCACTTCGTCTGGGCTGCTGATTTCACTCTTAACTCGGGCTTTCCACCCTTAGGCTCATCTCTGGAGAGCCCGGTTTCAATCCCTTCCCCCTTCAAACTTAGTTTAAAGCCCTTCTGATCAGCCCTGCCAACTTATGGGCTATAGGCCTTTTGCCCTTCCTAGATAGATGAAGACCATCTGATTTGAGGAGACTTGGTACCATGGAATTTGCCCCATGGTCAAAAAAACCAAAATTCCACTGGTGGCACCAATCCTTTAGGTAGCTATTGATAAGATGGACTTTCCTACTCCTCTCCTCGTTCATCCCTGCTACTGCAGGAACTGAGGCAAGCATCACCTGTGCTCCTGTCTCATTAACTAATTGACCCCGCACCTTGAAATCCTTTTTAATTACCCTGGTACTTCTTCCATTAATGCCATCACTACCAGCCTGTACTACCAACTGTGGATATAATCCAAGGGCCGAATTAGCTCAGCAAGTCTCCTGCTAATATCCCTCACCCGGGCCCTAGGAAGGCTGCAGACCTCCCTCTGGGATGGGTCTGGTCGACATAACCCTCAGGTCCCCTCAGAAGGAAGTCATTGACTACAACTACTCTTCTTTTTTTTTTTATAGCTGTAGTTGTAGTTGTAGTCTTCTGCTGGACTTCCTTTGGGGTCAAAAGGGTGCGACTCCACCAGTCAATTTCCCTTTCGTTTTCCCTAATTCTTCTTAGACTCTCTATTTCTCTGTACTTCCATTTGTTTTAAAGTAAGGTGCATTTACTTAGTTTTATAATAATGGAAGTCAGTTCAGTATCCTTGTCTATGATTTTTATGTTGCACTCTTGGGAAATGTATTTTCAAAAAAATCTCTTCCTTATATTCCTCTTAAAAACACAGAAATGCTTTTAGCTCCTCCAAAAAAAATCTCATTATTAAAGACAATTTTATCGAAGGAAAATTTAAAATTAGAAGAATCCAATTCCAAAACATGAACACACTTGAAGACATTTATATTATCATGACTTATTAGGAGTGTACGAGTGATAATAACTGATTTGATGGATTTCATTCATACTTCTATTTGTAAATTGCTATGCATGATAAAATCCCTTAATGCATATACTGGTTTCACATGGTAAAGAGCTAATTTTCTTCTTCATGGATAATGCAGTGTTTGTTTTGGTTTTAGTATGAGAATAATGTTGATAACACACTGACATTTTAGTTGTTGCTAAGCAGTGCAACAGGACTTTTCAGTTTCCCATGCTCTGACACTGAGGAGTCAGACAAGAAGCCAAGACAGCTGACCTGAACTGGCCACATAGAGTGCTATGCCCAGTATATAAACTTGGGGAACTTGGTTAGGAGCTGCCAATTGCTATTGGGAGACAGGCTGCACATCAATCAACAGGTGGTGAAAAACTGTATTTTGTATTAATTGGATTTTCTTGGGTTTAATTCCTGTCTCTTACTCATTTTCATTACTATTATGATTTCTATTATTATCATTAATGTAATTAGTATTATTGTTATATTTTATTTTGTTTCAATTATTAAATTGTTTTTATGTCAACCCAAGAGTTGATTCTCTGCCCCACAGAGGGGATGGTGAGCCAGAGGTTCCATGGTACTTAGTTGCCAAATGGAGCTAAACCAAAACAATGTATTAATTTTGCAAAATGTTATTCATGACTTCATAATTTAAGCTGATGTTTTTGAATAAATCACAGTGAACTTCTTGCAAACATTGACCTGAGTTGTGTAAACCACCATGTGTGGATTATACCATGTTGATTGTAAACAGTACAGTTTCAGAAACATTTGCAATATGTTTTGATCATCTTTCATACTTCAAAACTAAACCTCATTTTTGGGGGGGGGAAATATTTTTATTAACTAGATGAGATTCAAATAGCTTACAAACTACCTGTTTTTAAAATGTTGTCCTTTTACCTCTCTTCATATACTAATATAGAATAAAAACTAAAGACAGAGAAAAGAGAAAAAACCACAAAAATTTCTTCATGAGCCTCATGACCTTGAAGATAAATGATGGAAATATCACCTCATGGCTCAGTGGAAATAAATGTGTGCTTATTGTGGGGTTTTGTCTCACTTTTGATTGGGGGATCATCAAATGGCTATCACCACGGCAGCATTCAGCTCTAATGGGTAGCACTGAATTAGATGTGCGAGTTCAGACAAGAGAGAGACTCTTTTCTCTGTCTGAACCTGGCTAGTGTTATTAGGTTCTGTGAAGAATGAAGAAACATAGCAGAGACAGATAGGAGCCAAGCAGTAAACTGATCCATTCATGTCCCTTCTGGAACTCTTCCAGAGAGCTTCTATTTTATGCAATAAACACCTCCATTGTTCACTTGAAGGTCAAGTGACTGATGATGTCTCGTCCCTTTTCATCCCCTCAATACTTAAGAATTTCCAAGTTATATTATCTGTTCCTTTTCACAGAATCATAAAATCATAGAATCAACCAGGTTAGAAAAGACCTCTGAGATCCTCAAGTCCAACCCTTGATCCAGCACTGCTGTGGTTACTAGACCATGGCACTAAGTGCCACATCCAGTCTCATATTAAAAACCTCCAGGGACGGTGAACCTACCACCTCCCTGGGCAGCCAATTCCAATGTCTGATTATTCTCTCTGTAAAAAATTTCTTCCTAATATCTAACCTAAAGCTCCCCTGTTAGAGAATAAGATCATACCCTCTTGTCCTAAATCATATCATATCTTGTCCCTTCATATTGTCAGCTTTTCTCTTTTAGTAGAAGTGACCATAAGAAAACTATGGCTACAAATAACATCTGTAAAAGTCCATAGATATGCCATTCGTACAAATTTCAATCTAGCACTGCAGGCAATAAATCAATGATTCACCCTTATGTAGAATCATTTATCAGCAATGTCAAAGTTCCTCAGCAATATTAACCTCCTTTAAATAGGGATCTGAACTCCTAGAGACACTCTTGGGAGATTGCAAGGACAACACTCATGGAATTGACTTTACATGAAATAAAAAGCAAACTTAGATTCTTGCCTCCTCTCACTCCTCTTTCAGAGTGACATGCACCACTTGAAGATCAGAAAGGGAAGAACCTTCACACATCTTTAGTGAGAAAAAGGTTTCCTTATGTGTTAAGGAGGACAGCCAAGCAGCAGGCAGAACAATTAAAGCTTTTGAGTGTTCTTGAGAAGTGGAAATAGATGAGATTAGTTTAGTTGGTTAGAGCATGGTGCTAATAACACCAGGGTTGTGGTTTCAATGCCCATATGGGCCATAAACTTAAGAGTTGGACTTGATGATCTTTGTGGGTCTCTTCCAACTCAGAATATTCAGTGAAATCTGTGATAAAAGGGAAGTATTGTTTTCAACCAGGCGCTCTAAAGAGAAGGGTAAGACTAATGGGGGTATTCTCAGAACAATAAAAAATACAGAGCTAATGTGTGGCACCTCTCTTCTAGGGACCACTGTGAAAGCAGAGGCTGCCAACCACAGAGAAAGAGGGACTGGTTTGCTGAAGGCAACACAGGAATCACAGCACTCATTCAAGGATACAACAATGGGACTGCACTGCCTTCCACGTTACATTACCACTATGTTCGTCAAAACATACAAATGTTCTAAGTACTAAAGATACAAATTTATGAGAATTACAACTACACTAACACAGTAAGAGATCCCTAGACTCATAAATACTAAATACCAATCATTCTTGCTTTGTACATGTGCAAAATGAGAAAATGCTTGAATAAGTGTCTCCTGTTAGTTATCTCTGACACTTTAAAATGAATAGCCATTTATTTACTGTAGGAAATAAAAATGAATGTTACCAAAAACTATCCCATATTCATGCTTCATAAGTTTTCCTTACTCATTATAACTTATTAAATTTTTATAGAATATTATCTTGGCACTATGAAAGCAAGGTTGTATTGAATCATGAGTCAAAATGTGTACTCCTTACAGCTACCTGTGACACTCACAGTAAGTGGTCCATTAACATCAAGCCAAGCTGAAAGGGCTTCTGATTTTGCCATATGAAGATACAGAAGTGGGTGATGACTCCCAAGTAATGCAACAGAAGAAATTAGAGAGGAGAAATACGATAGGCACTTTTTGTATGTTTGTCTGTGTTTCTTTTTTCAGCAGCTGTTCCTTCATAAACCATGTATCCCTAAAAGAGGACCCTGAAAAAGGACACTTCCCTCCACCTGAAATATCTGTATGTCCAGCACAAAACATTGCAAGTGCATTTGACTGCTGCAGTACAGCTTCCCCTGCCTCTCCACCTCCCACCAATGCTTCAATAGGTTGACAGAAGCTGTAGTCTGGGAATTTTATTTAGTCTCTTGCTTGCTTGCTGTTCTGAGTTACAGGGTTAAATATATAACCTGGGTGTGTTTGCTATATTTAGTTTTAAAACGCTGGCTTGACTTCCTTGAACTTATTCCTTCAGCAATACTACAGTGATAAAAAACACTCTTGGCCTTCCACACAAGTCAGAAGAAATCAGTTAAAGATCAATTTTTGCAAAGGTATTTTGAGTAGCTGCTAATATGAAAGAACTTATTAGCATTCTAATAATGATCTTATACATTTCAGAAAACTGAGCTTATCTATCTCAGAAAAAAAACCCCTGATTTTTCTTTTTCTTTTTCAAGAGTATAGTTACAGAGTAACATGACAGATATGCAAGGAGAGATTTCTGCTAAGAGAAACATGATGCAGATTCTACCAGCAAAGAAAGACTCCATTTCAGCTGACACAGTGTAGCTTCTGCCAATGGATCATAAGGTTCCCGGATTTCTAAACAATTGCAGCAAAATGCAATATATACATACTGTCCAGTGAATGAAGATGGAGGAATCTATACCTGCCCTTGTATCAATCTTGCTTTTGATTGATCTGTATCATGAAGTTGCCACTTCATGAATTTCACAATCAAGGATTTGACTTGTTCTTTTAATGTGGAGTTAAGTTTCTTGCTGATGCTGCTGTAGATGTTGCTCCTCTCTTTTCTAGTTGTGGAAAAAGTTTCTCACCCTTGATTCAGGTAACGTGTCTTAAGCATAAGGAAACTCTTTCTGGGAGTAGAAATCAGCCTTATAGAAGCTGAAAGTGAACATACTGTCTGGTAGCATTGAGTCTGTATTTATACTATTGAAGCAAGAAGACCTTTTGTATTTTTATGGCTCTTCCTCATTTTTCAAAATTTCCTTTTCCAGATGACACATCAACACTATTGCTCTTAAGTGGTCATCATTTTCCTCTTTAAATGATATTTTCAGGCAATTTGTGCAAAAGCATCACTGTGGGCTTGCTGTATGAGACTGTAAATTTATCCCGCTGATGGTTTCTGTGTGTTTGTATTCTTGGAAAAATGAGCACATCTGGGAGAGAAACACACATCCTGAGAATGTTCCTGACTGAAATTTTCTAGGTGTTTGGATGAACCAACTGTTAGACTCCATTCATTTGTCCACCTTGGTACATTTCTTTTTGTGATATTTTATTTTTCCTGATATTTTATTTTTCAAAAAAAAAAAAAAAAAAGAATATCAGATTTCACCCCTGCTTCTCCTGTCATTCATCAGAGTCTCAAATCCTACCTTGTACATTAACTGCTTGGACCATTGCTTATAAGCCCTGCTTCTTGAGTCTGAATTACTTTTAGGATTATTTTTTGTTTGACAAGAAGAGACAGGATTCCTCCTGTCCTGTAGAAACATCAGTCTTCAGAGACTGGAAACTTCCTGTTTTTATTACTAGAACTAGGAACTGGAGTTAATGCTTTGAGCTCAAAATAATCCATCTGCAGTTGATTTTTCAAAGTGATGGTGTCATCATACCTCAGACAACATGCTAACAAAGGACAGAGGAAGAAATAAGAAAATATTTTTGTAAGAAATATTTTTGTTTGTTTAAATATGCACACACAGAGAAACCTATCACAGTAACTAAAGAGGAAGAAGGAAAAAAAGGTATTTTGGTGATACTTTTGTTCCCCCTTCTAATTTACACAATATTCAGTATCATATCACCTCCCTGCAATACAGAAAATAAACCACATTGCAATCTCTTGGAACAATGAAGACTGAAGTCACAGCCCAAAACAAATGTTTCTTCAGCAAATATGTGTCAATGTTTTTTTCAGTTCACTAGCAAATCAAAATACTTTTAATGTTCATAAAGCCAGTAAAACTGACTTGATTTAAAGGCATATAAACCTTTTTTTTCTAACTTTGGACAAAATATTTACATTTGAATGGTTAATACAAAACCATTTTTTAGCTGAAGATCAAAAAAAATGTCATTTTGACATGAGTTGCTTGAATTCTAAGGGATCAAGGTTTCAACAGTTCACTAGATTTAAATTTTCCTTGATATATCCAGTCTGTAGCTTTGCTATTGTTCTCCAGCCAAACAAGCATTGCCATTGACCTAGAAAATTGTATTTAATGTTGGTTAGAAAATAATAGCAACAAAAAATCATTATGATTGGAAAGAATATCAAAGAGTCAGTGATTCCAATCTTCTGTTCAAAGCAGAGTGAACTGTGAGGTCACATCATATTGCTTAGCATTTTCTCCAGGCCAGTCCTCATAAACCTCTAAAGATAGAGATTTCACAGCCTCACTGGACGCTGATAACGTGTTAATCCCCTTTATCAATAACTTTCTTGTACTCAAACCTGGATACAGTGTTCTGATATGGTCTAACAAGTGTCAAGCAAGTAATCATTTTCAATGATATCCTTGTTACCCTTTGATTAGCACAGCCCAGGATGCTGAGAGCCTGCCTTGCTGTCAGGGCACACTGCTGGCTCCTGTTTAGCCCACTGTTCACCAGCACCTCCAGATCCTGTGCATCAGAGGTGCTCCCCAGATGGCTGGTTCCCAGCCCATACTGTTGCAGAGGATTAGTCTGTCCAAGGTGCAGGACCTTGCATTTATCCTTCATGAGTTCTTTATTGGCCTATTCCTCCAGCCTGTATAGGTCCCTCTGAAAGACAACTCTGCACTTGAGCACATTGATTGCACCTCCCAGTTTGGTGTCATCTGCAAAGTTGGTGAAGGTGCACTCCATCTCCTCCTTCAGGTCATTGATAAAGATATTGAACAGGAGCAGTTCTAACACAGACCCCTCTGTTACTCCACCTGTAATCAGCCTGCAGGAACAGTACTAAACCTAAACTGCTCTCTGTCGAGCCTGATAATCCAGCTGTCTGGTAGTTCATCCATCTAGACTATAATGTCCAGACTTAGATACTGTGCCTAATGCTGTGCTAAAACCTAAGTAGCCAATATCCACCACCTTACATTAGTTCACAGATCTAGTAATTTATTCATAGAAGACAGTCGTCCAGTTGGTCAAGCATGGTTTATCTGCTTCAATCCCTGCTAGATATTCCAAATCACCTTCTTCTACTTCATGAATCCAGAAGTAACTTTCAAGAGAATTTGCTAGATGATTTCTCCAGGTCCTGAGGTGAGGCTGACCGGCCAAAATTTCCTTTCTTTTTATTTTCAGTCTTTTTATTGAGATGAGGAGAACATCTGCCTTTTTTGGTCATTGGGACATTTCCTATCTCCACAGTAGTTCAAAAATAGTTGAGAGCAACCTCATAATGTCAGTAACCAGACCCCTCAGCACACTCAGGGTGTCCCCCAGGGATTAAGCAAAAGACACCTGGCTCAGTTCTGTTCCACTGCTGAAAGTTTTTTTCTACTCATTTCCCAAGAGCAAAGGCCTTGGAAACTTTGTTAACAAAACCCAAGGCATTGAGAACCTTAGCGTCTGTGTCCACTGGTGCTAAATGAGCTGCCCCATTCATCAGCAGGTCTATGATGAATAAAAGCTTCTAACTACCAAGTCCACTTGATGAAGGAGTATACTACTGTCACAGGCAAATAATAAAGAGCAAAAAGAATAACAGCCCCAGGTACTTCCTATGCAATTTCATTTACATTTTTTTTTTAAATCATCGGGGTAGAAGATAGAAACATTTCTTTAACTACTAATGACAGCACGTTTTCTCAAATGTTCCGCCACTATAACTCATTCTGGGCCTTTAGGAATCTTTTTACTGGTTAAGAGAGTTCACTCTTTGGGCTTTTAGGTCTTGGACTATCTAGCTAATTATTGTAGTCACGATTTCTGTGATGTCTAGGCTGAACTGAATTCACTAACTCTTCTTGAATATACTGATGAAAAACTAAAGAGATGGAGAAATGTTCATAAAGTTCACCATAATTCCCTCTTTCTACATCAAAACTGAGAAATGAGTGAGGTGTTCTTAATTTGAGTATCAGTGCAACATATTATACCTCTCTGACTTCAGAAGGACTTTCTACAGTTCAGGTACTATTCTGACACTCTTTTTCAAAAGGGGAAAATGAGTGTTGGCATCTGCCAAAGGGCCTTTGTTCATGATGCCAAACTGAACACTCACAGTCATGAGATTTTCAGTCTCTTCTCACATCAGAATTGAAATAGTAACTGTTTTAATAGTGAAGACTACAGTATACAGTGTTTTTCTCTGATTCCTGTGCCTGAAGTTTAATGGAGTATCAAGAGATTGCCTAGTTTTCATTTAAAGTGCACAACTTTCTGGTCTCCAGAGTTCAGAAAAGAGTTCCTGAAAACAAATGAGACAGAGAGTTTACAGAGGGGGAGAAGGAAAAGGATGAATGAGCTGCTCACCTTTATTTAACCTAATGACTTTTAGGTGAATGACAAAACTTCTTTTGGGCTGACTCATGGATTTTGAAAGCTTGAAGTTAGCAGTACTACCACTGACATAAGAGTGTATCACTGACTTTCCTGAAATGCATGGAAAGGGAGTTACCATTTTAAGGCTCCTGTAATTTCAATTAAGCATCCCTGGTAGAGTAAATCTTTCAGATTTGTTTTTATAAACATCTAAACCTTTTCTAAAGTATATTTTCAAGTAATCTAATTGTAGCACTGTTATTTTTACACAGTAGCTTTTGAAATCTTTACATGTAGTTAATAACGTCTGCTATAAACTGGCTGTTTTTACACTTATTCCTATATGTCAAGTGGTTTTGGAGCTACATGCCTCAGGGTGTAACTTATGAGAGCTTTTGTAGCTCTGCCCAGCTCATGGACATTCTGCACCTTTCACATGTTCTGAGGCAATAATACCAGAAAAGTCTTTAAGACATTGCAGTACATTTCAAACTCGGCACTTGCATTCTGTATTTTAAACTCTGTAGAAATTTTTAAAGTACTATGGAACATATGCATGTATTAGCAAGACATAACTAAAAAATATGATTAGATTTATTGTAACAAATGCCTAACCTTTTCCGTCATCCAGGAAAATCTGTCACCATTCCTATGAAATTGTTATTCTCCCTATTATGAAGAAAAGTATTCAGTTTTTCTGCTGGAAGTACTATTCCATGTTGAAAATTTACTAGATGTGAAATTTGAACTTAAAAAACATAAAAATCACTAGTAAGATCTATTAATACAGAAGAATGGAATACATATATTAAAAAAAAGGAAAAATCCTACCTAAAACCCAAGGCCCACTTCATACATGACTTATTTTTTCAGCATAGTCAGTGACAAATCCTCTACGAGGACAGACAGAGATGTTAAATATAAATAAACCTCCTTTTGACATATCTTACTAGGTTCTAGCATTGAGCAGTTTAAGGAGTTTTCAGAATTAAAAAATCATGAAATCATTCTCTTAAGAATGATTCCTTCTCATTCACTATTTCATATTCATTTGGGCCTTTATATAAATCCAGAAAACACTCAAAAATCCCAGAGGTGAGCCAAACAATCCTACTGACTGTCCTAATTACGTCTTTACAAAACTGGATTCCACTGCCTTCATTTTCTCAATTTACTGGTTATGAAACGACAGGGCTTATTTTTTAAGGACTGCTTTAAGAATTGCATTTAAATACATCGCTTTTACAGAATGTTTCTGATTTTCTTCTTGCTTCTGGTAGTGCCTGATCATATCTGGAATTTGAAGAGGGTAGGCTGTTAGTCATGAGAGACAAGCAGTGCAGTAAATTTGTTGGATGCTATTTGATTTGTAATCTACAGTGTGATGATCCTGTTAAGCACGTGGTTAGTCAAAGGCAACACTTTAAAGAATATTATAAGGCTAAACTCTTCTTGATATTGACAGAGAAATAGAAACAGTGCACTTGCTTGTTCTCACAGCCTTGGACTTGGTATTAGATTAGTTCCTAACACAAGTTGGGCAAGTTCAGAAGTTTAACTTCGAAGTTAGCTCTTAAATGATATCTGTTGCTCATAGGTTTTATAAACCTCGGGCTAAGTTGTAACGCTGTCTACCAGGAGACCAGGACAACACCCTTTCTCCTAGTTCCTAGGGAATATCTGAATCAGTATACACTCATCACAGGGTCAGCTTTTCTAAAGCTTTAAATCATGAAGATGAAAGACTTTTTTTTCCTTTTATATCCGTATCTGGTATTTCTTCTCATTTATTCCTTAGAGGCTGGCAGACTGACATCTTACCTCGCTAACTGATAGCCCTGTCTCCTCCCACAGGCATGCTCATGTCTCAAGAAGAGAAGAAAAAGAGTCATGCATCACATATCTACCATCCATCCATTGCTATGAACTAAATGGCTGACTGAGTAAAGAGGAGACCTGAATCCTCCAACAAAACCCTGCACAAACCTCTTCTCTGATGACCTAAGCCACCAGAAGGATACAGACATGACTCGATTATAGAGTTACTACTCTACTTTCGGCATCTGCTGTGGTGCTGAGCTGGAGAACTGGAGCCTGAAGCCAAGGATAAGACATTGCTATGGCCAGTGGACTTTTATCTGTTGTGTTTCCACTTCACTGTTTCACTAAAAGTTGTGGGAATGATGCTCCACGCTTTAAGAAGGAACTGCAGATGAAGATGCTCTGAGAACGTTCAGTTGATACCAAGGTTGAACATGACTGTGGCTCACCTGGAAAGTAGGAATTAGAAAGGTTACATTTGTGCTCCCTTTTCTGTATTGTCCTTGTGCTTAGAAAAAAATGTGGCTGGAGACATGATATTCAAAAGAAAGCAGGATTTTCATATGTGAAAAAAACCAAAACAAAACAAAAACAAACTTCAAAATAAACCACCATATAGTGTGCAAAATACTTATTTGTTTATTTATTCGTGGTTTTTTGACACACATAATTTTGAACACCCCTAAAACTTCATTTTTCATTTTCTCATTTTTATTGTAATGATGAATTGTACAGAAAGGCCACAAAGGAAAGCAAAAGAAAACAAAAACTAGATGAAGTCCTGTTATACATGGAGTTTCATCTCTGGCCAGATGAGATGGATGGACCTGTCTGTGGATCATATATTACTCTCCTAGCTAACCAGAAATGAAACATCATGTGTCTCAACTTATACATTATTGTTTTTAATTTGTCAACTGTCTTTGGAAAGGACAAAGAATCAACAGCATTTCATCAGATTCTACCTTTTATTTTATGACTGTGAAGCCTGAGTAGTCTAGTCTCTGATAAAACATTTCATGTTAAATACTTAGTCAACTGATAATAACAGGTCATACAGAGAGTAAGTAAAGAATATATAATACATCTTAAATCATTACTGAGACAGAAATGCTTCTGTGCTAGAATTTTGAACAGTGAAGAAAAAATATAAAAAATAACATAAAAAATCTTTCTTGAATAAATCCACAAATAGCAGTTGGCTAGTGAATTCCAGCAGACCAATGTCCTTAAATCCCATGACATTCAACTGGTTTTGCCTGTAGGTTCACAGTGAAGGCTTGAAAATGCACATTCATACAGAAACATAGATACAAAAATTGCATAGAGCAAATATTTATACACAGTGAAAGTTGCCATCCTTGCAAACATGAGAATCATAGAATTGTTAAGGTTGGAAAAGATTCAACAGATCTTCCAAGTTGATAAGTCAATGACTGCCACCAAATCTCTGCTCTGTGGCTAGAGCTGAGTTGGAAGAGAAAGATGTTTCCTATGAATATAAAAAGGTGACAACAGTTGAAGAGAAGAACTAGGATGGTAGGAATGAAGTAAGGAAGAATATGAATAGGATCATAAAGAGGAAGAATATGAATAGGACCTTAAAGGAACTTACAAAAGTGCATTTTTATTTTTTTTTAGTTCCTTGTAAGCAGCAGCAATGCCAAAGGGAAGAACAATTAAATGGAGCTTGGTGCTGAGTGCCAAAGAAGTAATTTCTAAGGGTTTTTCTTTTTTTCATTGAGCATAAAAGAAAGATTTAAATGATACAACCCTTGGGCTCATAAGCTTGGCAAACCTTGTAATTTTTCTGTAAAGTCAGTCTTACTTTGCCAAATAGATTTCACCAAGCTTGCACAGCTCATTCTAAATGACTCTAGAAAACAAGAAACCATAAATAAAACCAAAATAATAAAGATATAAATCACAAATTTAACCAAAGCAGTAGTGGTAGGAATCACAAAAAAAGCTCAGACTGAACGCTCATTGATGGAAGATTTCTAATGCAAATAAGTAATGGAGTTTCTGTTTTCCTGTTTGCATCATTAATTTGTAACAAAACATGAAATAGGAACAGTTTTCTAAAAGTGCCTTCCCCTCGGTTTTGCAATATGAGGCTTATTATTTATTGTAATCCATCAAATGCTTTCTTTTAAAGGATCTACTGCTCCTGGCTTGCATTTGAAG
This sequence comes from Manacus vitellinus, assembly GCF_001715985.3. Classification (NCBI taxonomy): domain Eukaryota; kingdom Metazoa; phylum Chordata; class Aves; order Passeriformes; family Pipridae; genus Manacus; species Manacus vitellinus. The sequence goes on along the minus strand of NW_021939396.1, from coordinate 44,404,518 downwards.
TGAGAGTAATTTGTGAAGAACTGCTGTGCAGTCTAGATGCATACTGTTATTTTTGTGTACGATGATTTTTTCCCCTGCTGTCCTATGCCATTTAACAAAGCAGTGCATTGTCATTTATATTTACAGAATAAAGGTGTGATGAGAACAGACAAGTTGAACATACCAGAAGAGTCCACAGGTGAAGGAACAAAGATCAGTAATACTAGAAATGAGACTTCATTGTTCTGACAACGCAAAGAAAGGCTTTCGGTTGTTTTGCTGTGAATGTGTAGACAGTAGACCATAGAATAAAGTTCCATTTACATTATCCAAAGGAAGGACAAAACCTCAGTGGCTGAGACTTTCTGTCATTGTGCAGTGACTGGACTCCTAAACTGAGGAGGTCAGCCCATGCCTCCCAGGTTTTGGTTTTTTTCCATTTCCCAATCAAACCAAACCATGAGTACTCTGATAAGCTCAGTAAAAGTGACATTCACATTGTTCAAGGTGAAACTAGCATTATTTTCTCTTTTCTACCTTACTTGTTACTTTACTACATCATTAACCCTCTTTCCAAAGCTTTCAAAAACAGACTGGAGCAAGTTGCATCAGGCATTATATGGTGCATGGTTTGTCTGAGCAGAATTCACCATTCTCTACTTCGTTGTGACTAACATTTTATCACAAGATTACTATTGTAAGCATCCATTCTGGCCCTCCAAAAGTAATCAGAAAGATTTGTCCATTCCCATTAGACCTGCATGGAGGGAAATAACAGCATCAGAGGTCAATTATGGAGAAAAAGAGGAAAAGAGTCAAAAAGTGCTGGTTTCATTAGTGTCTTCTTGTAAAAAGAGAAAGGCTGCTATATAAAATTGTTAATACAGAAATAGAACATGGAACTATGCCATACATCAAATGGCATTGCTTACAACTACATAGGGACAATGCTACTAATAAAATAAACCTGAATAAAACCCTTTTATGGGTTATTCTGATAAAAAGGCTGGATTCACTGAAGCTTAAAAAAGAAGACAGTATAAAAGGCTCTTTTCTAAGAAAAGGAGATTGAGAATGATGCCTTACTTGTCTTCACAAAACAGAAGAGTAATGACTTGATATGGAAAGTGTTTCATCTGAAACAGATCTTTTTAAGAAAAGCAAAGGCTTTTAATTGCACTGTAGAGTCTATCTAGTAAAGACCAGGCAAGTTTAAAAGGCTGTGTCCACACTAGAAAGTAACTTAAAGAAAGGAAAATTATGAAAGGAATTTAAAGATATTTTAAAAAATAAATCTTTCTCTATTCAGCCTACTCTTCTCAAACCTGAAGGCTCATAAGTCTTTTTATTCTTCATATTAATTACTGTTCAGATTAACTTAAATTGTGTTGCTTAGCCTTTAGCACTAGTGTGAGGTATCCTTATGTGCTGTATGGCTGCTGGTGGAGGTCTTTCTGCTCCTGCCTCCAGATTTTCCCTCTGCGATTAGAGCTCAAAAGATAATTTATTTGCACTCATCTACACAACATGAAATTTGTCTTGATCTCTGCTCTGAGTAGCTCATAAAGAGTTAAATTTTCTGAAGAAAAACAGTGAGATTATTAAAACAGTTTCTTATAGAAATTACTCACAAAAAGTGAGACCTATTGTAAAATATAAGGATTAATTTATTAATCAGAGCTTTCTGAACTCTCACATTAAGCAGCTTTGTTATGCTAATTCTGTTATAAATGAATAATGGACTTATTCTCCCATTATTGCCTATCATTTTAAAAGGCCCATTTAGAAAATGAAGATGTCCTTTTCACTTGAAAATTATGGATTTTACGGCACAAGTTTTTTTAAATTGAATATTTGCTCCCTCTACCCTTCTGTTCCCCCCCCTTGTACTTGTCAGTCAATGTTCAAATCAAACATAGCCATAACCATTTGTCACAGAGATACATAGTGTATGGAAAGAAAGCACAGTAGAGACAATGGGCTTTGAGAACAGAGGCCCAAATCTACCAAGGTGTTTACTTCTGACATATCTGTAGATATAGTCTTAGCTCCTATAGATATTTTAAATAAAATTCTGCTGTGATTAATGGCATGAAAGAAGAAAGGAGAAGATGATGCATCTGTAGAAAAGCAGTAAGTTCAGTCACAACATAGGATTTGTGTTCAAAAAAACCCCGACTTTACTAGATCTTTTTGCCACACACTTTCTATGTGGTTTGGAGACTTCATCTGCTCTTGACTGCTTATGTATGTACTGTCAGTCAGATTCAAACCTACCTAGTAGTTCAATTTACACTGTCAGGTCTCTTACAGTGGAGTTCTAGTGGTTTCTGGGGAAAAGTCCAGGCTAGATTGCTGCCTTGATATGTGTTTTCACTTGCGCACCATGCAGGGATTGGAGGGAGAGGAGTAAGGGAAAAGGGTGAACAGGGTTGAATGTACTGCAAACAACTGGCAAGCAGACACACTGACAATATTGTATCTTAAGCACATAAGAAGTATTCCTGTTAATGTTCACCCTTGGCTGGCAAACATGAGGTCCCTTGGTCCTAGGTCATGGCAAATATGACTTATGGAGGAAAAAGCCTTAGCACTTGCCCTCTACTAGATCTCAGAAGAGACTAGCCCATTGATGTTTTCCGTACACTCTTATGGACACATCACAACATCGGACCAAAATAGCCTGAGATCTTAAATGTTCTATGGCATCACTTGGCAGAAGCAGAATGGATTTGTGAAGCTGAGTTCAGGCTGTCTGTAGTGGAAGTACCAGTAATGGCATCTTCTCTAGAACTTGCAAGTCAGGAAAGTATTACCAGTTATATGTGACAACAAAGCGCTGTGAATGTAATCAGGAAATTTAGATTCCTTAGGTCAAATTTGGTAGATAGAGAGGTCTGTCAGAATAGACATTGTCTTGTATCTCAATTCCCTATCTGCAAAACAGAAATAGCATTTGTTTTTTCTACCAGTTCACAGCCAGGACTTTAAACTCTTATGAAGCAGAGGTACTTATGAATATAGAATCATAGAATGGTTTGGGTAGGAAAGGACCTTAAAGAACATTTTGTTCCAACCCTCCTGCCATAGGCAGGGGCACCTTCTACTGCAGGGGCACCTTCTACTAGACCAGGTTGCTCAGAGTTCCATTCAACCTGGACTTGAATGATTCCTGGGATGGGGCATCCATAACTTCTCTGGGCAACCTGTTCCAGTGCCTCACCACCCTCACAATAACGAATTTCTTCCTAATATCTAATCTAAACCTACCCTCTTTCATTTTGAAACCCTTCTCCCTTGTCCTGTCACCATATGATTTTGTAAATAGTTTCTCTCTGTCTTTCTTCTCGGCTCCCTTCAGGTACTGGAAAGCCACAATTAGGTCACCTCAAAGCCTTCTCTTACCAAGGCTGTTCAATCCTAATTCTCCCAGCCTTTCTTCATATGGGAGTTGCTCCATCTCTCTAATTATCTTGCTGGTCACCTTCTGGACTGACTCCAACAGACTGATGTCTTTCCTGTGTTGGACCCTAGAGATGGACTCTGGATTCCAGGTTGGGTCTGATACCTTAAGCCCCTCATGTTTTTTTTTTATTTTTCTAATACTGGTAAGCCTTATAAGTTTTATAAGTAGATTTTAAAAGCAGCAACCCTCCTTCCTTTGTCCCTTGTCCCTTTCCCTTCTCTGTAGCACCCTTGTTTACACATTCCTTAACCCTCTTACCCCCGAATCCAGAAGAAATGTTTAGTCTTTTGTCAAGGCAAGGTCTAGATTGTTGGTAGAACAGCATATCAGGGCCTAAACCACAGAACACAGTCAAAAACTGGGTGACTATGTACCCTTTGTGCTCTGATGAAGATGAAGATGGGATGAACAGAGGGTCCCGAAACACACCCCAGACCCATTTTCAGGGGGTGGACCCGGGGCGGACCAGAGTAAAGGCCACAGGGTGGACACATCTGGGATTGGATAGATGGTATTATAAAGTGTAACATCTCAGGCACAGTCGGCGTGTGTCTTGTAACATCTTCAGCCTTGGCATAACAAAACCCCTTCTTATCTCACCCCTAATTAACTGCTCCGGAGATTTTTTCAGCACCTAACTCCCACGGTAACAGGTCTCACCAGAACAGAGTAGCGGGACAGAATCACCTCCTTCGACCTGCTGCTCACACAGCTTTTGATGAAGCCCAGGATACAGTTGGTTTTCTGGGGTGCAAGTGTGCATTCATGGCTTGTGTCCAGCTTCTCATCCACCAGCACCCGAAGTCCTTCTCGGCAGAGCGGCTCTCAATCTGTTCGTTCCCCAGCCTGTATTGATACCGGGGTTTGCCCCAGTCCAGGTGCAGCAATTGCATTTGGTCATGTTAAACCTCATGAGATTCCCATGGGCCCACTTGAACTCCTACAGGTCCTTCTGGATGGTATCCTGTCCTTCAGGTGTGTCAACAGCACCACTCAGCTTGGTGTCATCTGCAGGTTTGCAGATGGGTGCACTCGATCTTTTCATGTATGTAATAATGAAGATATTAAATAACACTGGTCCCAGTATAGACCCCCGAGGGACACCACTTGTCACTGATGTCCATTGGGACTCTGAACCATTGACCACTACTCTCTGGATGTGACCATACAACCAATTCCTTCTTGATCTAACAGCCCACCCATCAAACCCACCTCTTTCCAATTCAGAGAGAAGGATGTTGAGGGAGCACTGTGCCAAAGGCTGTACAGAAGTCCAGATAAATGACATTTGCAGCTTTTCCCTTGTTTGCTGATGTAGTCCCTCTATCATAGAAGGCCACTAGATTGGTCAGACATTACTTGCCCTTGATGACATGAAGGCTTGGTTCCTACCATAAGATCTTTTCATACCAACACAGGTGTTCTGGTTTTTTGTACCTTTGAACTCTTGGAATTGCAAAATCAGCCAACTTTGTTTTGATTGTGGCAGAAATGTGAACAGCTCATCCTCAGCTGGATGTTGCTAAAGCAAGTGAAAACACAAGGAAAAAAGGAATATCTCAGAGGAGAGTAGACACTGTACCTTGTTTTGTCTGATGGTCTGTGATCCATAATGTTGAGCACTTCAGGGGTTAAGTCTTAGAGAGAATTATAGTTGGAGGAACACAGTTCTTTTCCAAACTCCTCTATTGCTTAGGCACTTTTTTATGTGCTTTATCTGCCATTTGGGTAATGATTGAGTTTGTAGGAGTTGGAGTCGAGTTTTAATTTTTAGCCTAGTCTTCTGGGTGAACTAAGAAAATCATTGTTTTTCTCTTTTAAACCCAAATGGAAGCTCTCATAGCAATTTAATTCAAAGTGGCAGGGTCCGCCTGCTGTCTTTGATAGGATAGGTCTTTGAAAAATACGTATAGCTCTTTACTTGAGTGTGGGAGAGTCAAACAGACTCTCAGAGAGAAGTTCACTTTGTTCCCTTTAGATGTCAAATGAAGGTGGGATTCAGAGGACCAAGTATATGTACAATAGATTTCTCATAGAGTAAACATAGAAAGTAATAGATACCTCCAGAAAGTTGAGAGAAAGGGAGAGGCGAGGAGTTCAGAGCACTATATTACAACCTGAAGTAGAGGGCACAACTATTTTCCTTCATTTTCATTGATGCAAGTGGTCACTTAGAGTTCATCTGCCAGAACCTACAAAACACACAACTTTGAACACTCTTTGTGTGGGGAAAAAGTGGGAAAAATGTCCTCTAAAATAATCCTGCAACTGCCTTTTGGGCTGTTCCATTTTACAGCTAATCCGTCAGCTGTCAATTGTCTTCCCTCTAGCCAAGAAATGCTAATATACACTTTTTCTCTTGTCCCTGTGGGCACCCATTTTTGCCAGGTTTGTCCACACTATTCCTAAAAGGTTCCAAGGCTGGAAATTTGTTTGCAAACAGCTCTGCTGTCTGCTGAGAAGTCTGTGGCCACCACTAGGAATCTGACTGCTTATGAAACCTTCAGTAAGTGAAACAGTGGAACAAAGTGGGTCACACTAAAAGTGGAAAAAAATTCTATCAGAACTTTATGAAATGAGGAAAATTGACCCTGTATTTTAAACTCCTGGGGCTTTCTGAGTGCTGGACCTAATCTACTTGGGAACCTGTAACAGGAAGGGAATAGAGCATTTGATCCCTATCAATGATTTATGAAACCCACATATTTTCCAGGCAATTATCTGAAAATACTCCTAGGCTGCTGATATTCTTGTGCCCTGCCCTATTGTCCTTTTTTATTTTAGAGCTGCTGATGTCTGCTTTACTCAATGGAATTTAAAAATATTTATGTATTTTCCTACCTACTGTGCTTCTGAATTTAAAATAAATAAATAAATAAATATCCAATATTTTGGATAAGATAGGTGTTCTTGCTAATAAGAATCAAATATAAGTACCCATCTATTCACATTTTTGTAAAGGAAAAAAAGAAAAAACTAAAAAAGAACATAACACGAAAATGCTTTGGTTTTGGTGGGTTTGTAAGTGGGGGATTTGAATTTGCAGATTTGGAGAGTTCTGAAGAGCAATAGAGAGTAATATTAGTTTCAAAACCCCTATGGAGCTTCTCTGTGTTCTATACCACCACTATGTGCTCTGAAAGACATAGATAATACATAAGGATCACCTGCAGAGATGGTGATCTGCTTTAAATTGCTGAGAACTTTAGAGCTGTGATGGATGCACTCAATCCCCCTAACCAAACCAGCAGGAGTTAGTACAGTCTTCAAAGCAGGCAAAGGCCTGAGTCATAGCTGGCCCAAAAAATCCTCCAGAAAACCCACAGTGGGGCATGGTGACCCAGTAATTGTACGATTAACACACGAATAGTGTTTTTTTCCCAGATTTGTTTGCTAAGGAACACAATTGTGAGTCCAAGGAGACTCATGCATACTTGTCCCACTGTATGCAACCTGACTATGCATCAACCCCTTCATACCATAAATACAGCAGCCTAAGTGAGCCTCACAAGGTTCCTGCTCATGGCAGATGCACCTTTCTACTAATGCCAGATCTTTAGATAAGTCAAATTTGTGTTCTGTCTACATTGCAACAGGACTGCATGCCAGACATGCTCCCCTTAAGTCAGGATGCCTTTCAAAGCTTGAGATCCATCCTTACTGAAGGCAGAGAGACCCTTATTAACAACAGTTGCTGATAGCATGGCTAAATCAATAGTGATGAAATCTATGTAGTTAATTCCTTTCGACATAAACTGTTGACCACGTCAAAGATTGGACACCTACGATCCTAGAGGAGTTTAAAAAATAAAGAGGTCCACTCTAAACCTCATGAATCAAAGGAAGGGTCTGTCTTATCATTTAGCATCTTCAGTCTCTGTAAATAATTCTAAATCGATTTTAAATTGATTTTTCTTTGTATGTTTCATCCATGTAGCAAGTATAGAGTGAACTTTGGCATCCAACTTTGTTAAGGTGCATTTTTTATAAATTGATATTAAAATCATTTTTGCTAATAGCTTTGATGGTGATTCTTTAAGAGAATCTAAATTGCTCATTTGAGAAAAGAGGACAACATGCATGAACCTTATGGGCCATTCACTGAAGATCTGGACTTGTGAGCCCCTTCCAACTCAGAATATTCGGTCAAATTTCTGTGAAACCAAACCAGAGTTCAAGAGAAGCTTGAGAGTTTGTAAGTTCTTGTATACACCATGTAGAATGTAAGCTCACATTCAGGAAACTCCAAAAAGGTTATATTAGGAAACTAAGGTTTCTTTCTCTTTTCTTGGTAAGGTTTAGTTTGCACCTACAATTTTTAGACAAGATTTATCCCAAAGCCTTTTTATCTGTGATTTAGAGCCTTTTTTTTCTTTTCATTTTTATTTCCTCTCCCAGCTTTCAGAATAGATTTCTAGTCCTATTTGCTTATGGCTTCACTTCTTTAGTCTTTTTAGTATTTAGTAATTATTTTTCTTCCTCCCTCTCCATGCATTTAAGATGATTATATTTAAGGATTCTTCAGTCAGACATAAAGACAAGTAGTCAGTCAGACATTGTGACAAGTAGTGTTTGATTTTAGACTATTATTTTTTTCAGCTAAAAATAGAGACATTTCTCATCTCTGTTTTTCCATTTCACTGTGTGGTATTTCCACCTGCAGGACACAGGGCACTGCCAGCATTTTAGAGTCTGACCTCTTTCTGGTTCATACAACAAGAAGGTTGTTTAGCCTGGAAAAGCAAGAAGAAAAAGGAAAACCAAACTGCATTTCTGGGTCTATTTAGGAGGCAAGAGATTTAATGCATATTTAATAACAAGCTAAAAAAAACGATTTATAACAAATAGATCTATAAGTATGGACTGACAAAAAGCCTCTTCCACATGAAGCTGAAAATTAGATATTTTTAAAACCATTGGTATTATTACGAATATTAGAGATGCATGACCTGTATTTTTCTCTATACTTTTCTTCACAGTTCATCTCTGTTGGATTTCTCTTCTTGTGATGAAATCATAGTATTTTACCAGTGATGAGCCAGTGTAATTATCATGTTATGAAAACAGACTGCAGAAAAAAGTGAAATGGACAAAAAAAGAAAAATGCTCTGGGTACTTGGCTGCTGTGAATAATTAACTGTTAGCTCTCTCTTTTCCAGGAAGATAGTTAAAATGATGTTGTCAAAGACTTCCCCAGTATATGAAAGGTGTTCCTTAAAAAAAAGTACTCATTTTAACATCTCCTGAGATTGTAATCAGAGATACTATTATGGTTTTATTTACTGTCTGCTGAGAAACATAAATTTTTACTCCATTGTATCCTTTTGTCCACTGCGTATTTTGTTTATCAACAAATAATAGCGCACAATCTTTTGGTATGAAGGTTTCATTCTATGCAGAATACTAAAACACACAGAGGTTGAATGTATAGGAACTTTGTTGTCATTTCCAGTTAAAGTAAAAAAAGTCTGTTAAAATATCGTGAAATTAAAGAGCAAATATAAATATAAATCATCTTGTTCATTTGTTGATTATAATATCTTGCAGAATAGAATCATATTTCAGAAGAATGGAGTGAAGGTATGTCCTGTTGTTCTTAAGCTTTTTCAGTATGTGATGGAGAGTTTGCAGGAGAAAAGTGAAAGCCATGTATAGTAATTGTAATTATCCACAAAGTAATTTCCTTATTTTAACTGTTTGCGCATTACATGCAATTTCTCATTTCTCTTTCATCTGTTCCTTTACGTACCTAAATACTAGTTTCAAGACCAAGAGCAGATCTAGTGATCTAGACTTAGATCCCAACAAAATATTCAGTCACCTCATTTCTCACCCCAGGTGCAGATACACAGCAAGGAAAAGAGTCCTTTGAATGGATCTTGACAGGACACAGTTGAAGACAGATGGCCAGTGAAAACTTTTTGATTTTCTCCATTTTTCATCTAAATTAATAGTACTTTGGGACCACTAGTAACAAAGGAAAACATTGGATATCACAGCTCAATATGGACATCTGGATTAAATATTAACACATGTATAAGCCTGGGGTAAAATGTCTTTTACTTCCAAAGGAGCCAAGATTTCACCTTGATGTTCATCCTTTGTGGAGGAAAATTGTTGCAATGTGTTTCTTGTTATCTGTATAACTAACGTGGTACAGGTCAAGCAATTTTTGTATTTTGCTTTTAACAAATGTGAAGATGGGAGATTTCTTATAAAAAATCAGTGCAGACAGGAGCAGACTTTACAAACACAAATAACAGGCATGATTTAAGGTCTGTGCCCTTTTCTGAATCTATTTGCAATCTCAAGCTGCTCTATTTCTTTTTTTAAAATTGTTTAGACACTTTCTTATGGGGATTGCCATTAATGAGATATCTCAATGTTAATTTTAGTCAAATCACACGAGAAAAAAAGGTAAATTGTCATAAAATAAGTGATTATGCCTCATGCACTCATTGGTTATTCATTTGTAATGGCTTAATTGAACAAATAGCCATAGCAGATGATGAAATAAAAAATAATAATACTCTGCACATATATTGTAATTTTCATCTTCAAAGTGTTATACAATTTCGCTAATTAATATGACAATCTTCCTTGTTCTATTTTTTTTGTAAAATACATACCAGTGAGAGTCTGTGTCAACACATAGTTTATTGGTACCAAGCATATGGCCTGTAATAATGTTAACTAAAATGGTGTAGAAATTAATACAAGGATGTAGTGTAAAGTCAGTTGACTAAAAATTATGTGGGTTATTTTTAGTTTGGTTTGGTTTTGGTGTTTTTTTCCCTTCCTTTCTTTCCCCCCCAGTTTAACTAAAAAAAAATTTCCAAGGAAACAGTTATGAAACAAGGGCATTTGTGTAGTTTATGGAATGGAGCATGCAGAGTTGATGTCAGTATTCAGAACACTGGCTTGTTAATAATTTTTTGAAACTTAACTCTTTTTGCCTACATCTTTTCTACAAACTTTGTCAACTCTAACTAGACCTAAATGCTGATAAGAAACAGGATGTATCCTCTTTCCATTTGGGAAAATTGCTGTGGTTTAACCCCATCTGGGAACTAAACTCTACCTGGATACTTGCTAACTCCCTTAGGTGGGAGGGGAGAGAGAATAAGAAGGGTAAAAGTGAGAAAACTCATGGGTTGAGGTAAAGACACCTTAATAAGTAGAGAAAAAGCCATGCAAGCAAACAAAGGAAAAAAAATAATTCATTCACCACTTCCCATGGTCAGGCAAGTATTCAACCACCCCCAGGAAAGCCAGGCTTCATCACGTGTAACCATGCCTTGAGTAGGCAAACTCCATCACTCTGAATGTCCCCCGTTTTTTTCCTTCTTCCTACAGCTTTATATGCTGAACATGATGCCATATGGTATGGAATGTCCCTTGAGTCAGTTGGGGTCAGCTATTCTGCCTGTGTCCCCTCCCAACTCCATGTGTGCCCCCAGTTTGCTCACTGGTGTGGTGGTGTGAGGAGCAGAAAAGGGCTTGACTCTCTGCAAGCCCTGCTCAACAATAAGAAAAACATCCCTGCATTATCAATAATCTTTTTTTCACAAACCCAAAGCATAGTCTTATACCAGTTACAGTGAAGAAAATTACCCCAGTCAAAACCAGTACAAACTCTAAGTTAGAGTTTTGCTTCCTTCTGTGCTCCCTCATGTTGTTCTCCTAAAGTTACTGGGAGGAAAAATCACTGCAGTGACCAAAACTTCTGTATCATCAATAACATGGGTAATATAGAGTTGTTCTCACACAAAACTCTTGTTGATTTCAATGAGAGTTTTGGACTTATAACTGACTGATATAAGTGAAACTGTAGTTATCAACCTTGCAAAAGTACATGAACAGCAAAAAATTTAAGGGTCAAATTCACCAATGGGTTCTGACTGTTTTGCATTGATACAGTGATAAAAAACAAGGGTTAAACTGGTTTTGTAACCATCTAGTTAAAACAATTTTATTAAAAGAGTTTGAGACCTGATAGGTTTGCTGTGATCAAGTTTGACCTTGTGCACCACACTTACCTTAGAATTTTTTCAAGCAACTGCTCCATCAAACCTATTAGGGTTGCTGCACATTACTAGAGCAGCACATACAGTTCAAACGGACCCAGATAATTCTGTGAGGTAACTTGAATAGTAATTTAACCCCTTTTATTCATGTCTTTTTGCCCTATGTGTAGCTGTGCAGTGCTGGTAACTGCAGAGTCTAGGTTATGACTTTCATGTTCAGTCCTACTTTATAACAGTGTTGCCAAAACTAGAAGTCGTTTTGTGTGTTGGAATCACATAACTCTTTTTAAACTTCTGTCTAAGTGAAAGAGAGTATGTTGAGATTAGATATTAGGCAGAAATTCTTTACTGTGAGGGTGGTGGAGGGCTGGAACAGGTTGCTCAGAGAAGCTGTGGATGCTCTGTTTCCAGAATTGTTCAGGGCCAGGTTGGATGAAGCTCTGATTAGCTTGGTCCAATGAAGGGTATCCTTGTTCACAGCAGGGGAGTTGGAACTAAATGATCTTTAAGGTCCCTGTCAAACCAGAGCATTCTATGATTCTATGATCATATAATACTGTGCAAAATGTATTCCTATCACTAGCACTATTTTATTGATATGGAAATGGTGGCATTAGAGGGTTTAGTCTTTGTTGAAAGACCTGCTTTCAAACAGTGACCTGCTAGCAGTGCAGCACTAAAGCACATTTAGGTGGCTAAACACCTAAAATGCTGCTTCTGAAGTTGCATGGCCGTATAAGGTTGTGTCATCTATTTCCAGTCCGTTTCAGGGTGCAACCTTGTTATCATGATCACAGTCCCATGTTAACAGACATGTCTCAACAACTCTAGAACAGAAGCTGTCTTCCATCCTGCTGGGATTTACATAGGCACAGTTTCATTTTTCACTGGAAAGGAATGGAAATTCTGCCAATTAATCTCCTGTTCTGTTTTTAATCCCTCTAGACAGTATTTGACCAAATCAAAACTTCCAGGCACAATCTGGATGTGAATCAGTCAACATCATCTCTCTCTCTCCCTGGAACTTGGAATAGAAGTAGGATACTTTATTTCATGTTTTGACTATTTTTATATTTTTGCTGATATGGGAAATGCCAGAGTCTAATTAATGAAGCCATGATGAAGAAACAAACAATAAAATACCAACTTTCCAGATGACATTTTATTATACTATTAAATGTACTGGAATTGTAGGTGGTAAGATAAGATAAAAAGTCATTGAGAACTGAAACAACAGAATCTACCAGCAACACTCACTTTCTGTGTTTTCCTTTTCACTAAAGTCTGTATAGGTCTTGTGAGTCTCCAGTAATCTTCACTGTCTGTAATTTATGTTGTGTTTATCTTCTGTTTATACTTTGGGTTACCAAATTCACCATAAAAAGCTTCAATGAGAGTGTAACATCTGCTCTGAATTTGGCACATTCTGACCAATTCTCCATTTGGTGTGCAGACAACATAGAGATTGAAGGGATTACTCTAGGTTTGCTTTCAAAAGAAATAAATAATTCTTTAAGAATATTTCTTAAGGAATTCTGGTTTACATGGTTCTGACAGTTATATAGGCATATAGTTAAACAAAGAGTATCATATAATTTCCATTTCTGTAACCAGTCTAGTTAGTAGCCCATGATTTATAAGTTTTGTAAATGATCACATTGAAATATATGTCCACTAATGACAGTTTCATTATTCTTTAAGCTAAGCTACTTGGACATCTTTAGGGATCTGAGTAGAGAATCTTGTTATCTTTTGGAGGTTTTATTTTATTTCTTCCAAATAGGAAGTTCATGAAAGTCCTGAAAAAATCCCCATCAATGTCAGTGGGACTGTAGAAAGACAGTCAGATTTGGCCATAGGGACACTTATTGAATTGTTTGCTAATGCCTGTAAAACGCACCACACTGCAGTCTTCCCTTCCATGAACACCTGGCGCATTTGAAATTGGTAGAACAGATTTTCCAGTCATGAAAATTCCTTTGGAAAATGTTGTAATGTTATAACCATCCAAGAAGCAAATATATTTCTGAACTGTCACATGTTATTGCTTGGTTCAGAGATAAAAAATAAATATATTTGATACATGTGTAAATTATTCATATATAAGGGCATGAAACTGGTATCCAAAATTAATTCTGCTATTAAAGCACAAGTAGAAAGGAAGTAAGATGAATGCATAGCAAGCTCTCCTTCCTGCTTATCCACATTCCTTCGTAAAAAGATGCAGGTGTTCATCACATGAGGACAGAAAAAAAAGACATTTTTGAGAATGTGCACTATATCTGCAACGAATTTAATGCAGTGTACATGAGAACATCAGTTATACATTGAAGCATTTTTACTGTCAATTTTAAGGAATGCAAGAAGATAAAAGGACTATGGCTAAAAAAAGAGAGAAATAGGCTTACATGAAAAAAGAAGTGACGGTCTTCCGCTTTCATTTGGTGTGAAGTTTTGAATATGGTGAAAGAGTAGAGTAATTTTTGGAAGGTGAATGCAGAGGGTAGCTTCTGTTGACTGACTGCACCAACTTCACACATATACAATTGTAGTGACGATTCTCAAATTGGAGACCTTATTTCATAGACAGTTTCAGAATAGGCAGGTAAGAAGGATCTGTTTACTTCTTCCTAGAAATACATTGAAGGTAATGTATTTTTTCCTGGGAGTTGTCCCACTTTGCCCTAGTGTTCATCGGTTTTGGTTTTTGAGGTTTAATAGACTTCTAACTGTTATTTGAAAAGACACATTGTAGATAAAAGAATATCAAAGAAAGAAAATACTACCCCTTCTGAGGAACACATTATACTGCCATGTATGCGTGGTCAATGCAAGAAACTAGAATTTGATTTAAAAGTTAAACTATGACTGATTAATAAAAATTGCAACAATTCTTGTTAACAAATTAGAGCCTCTGTGAAAGCCTATGACATTTGATGGGAAATTTTCCTTAAATTCAGCTGAATTTTAATCAGATCTAGAGAGTTAAAAGGGAATTTCACTAGTTTTTCATATGCTGTTCTTCCTGGACCTCCTACAATGTATCTCAATTGGGAAAAGGGTAAATTTTGTTTCATGTCAAGAATTACTCCCACTCAGGTAGAAGTATTTAGTGGTCATTTATTTTAATCCACCAAAAATGTATTTATTCTAAGTAAATCTCTCAAACCACCTAGTAGAAACACATAGAGAAAAACACTCAAGGACTTAAAACTGTTTAATGTGTCGTTTAAACAAATGAGGATAGCACAACAAACATTTCTTTGACCTACACTGTGTACATACCCAGCTGAAGTCTGCAAGTTATGCTAATAGAGTATTCCTTATAGCTTTCAAGTGGAAAGAGCTCTTTTCTGACCCCAGGTTTTTTACATTTTCCCATTATGTAGATTGACTGATTTGATAGACTAAGGTGACTGATGTTAGCGAAGTCTCAATGTAGGAGTGAATATGATTGTGCATTGATAGAGAAATGAATACTCAAAACAATCGTCAGTTACATTATTGGCATTGCTTAGAAGAAAAGTCAAATAGAACTTTAAAGCAGATAATAATTTTAACAATGGTCATTGAATGACAATACTGACAAAACTGAAATGATGAAGAGTCCAAAATAATAGTTCTGTGAAGAGATGAAATTAAATTATCACTGTGGCAGTGGAAAAAATGTTGTGGGCATCAACTACAGACTGACGCAACAGAAAATAAAATGCATTTGCTTTCATAAGGAGCTTCATTCTTTTAGAAAAGCTGTTAAATCTATACTGTATTTCATAAGGTGTTGTGTGACAAATTCCAGTTTATTATAAGACTAGCAACCTGTGTGAAGCAATCCTGGTTCAGATATCTAAACCCTAAAGATAAGATATGAGAGATACCCCAGTTTTCAGCGAGTATCATGTATAAGACAGAGAAAAGTCCTCTGGACTAGTATGGATTCCGAAAGACATATTCGTACAGTATGTTGTAGATTCATGCAGGATTACTGATTTAGCTTTAATACACTAGTCTGAAAACTGCAATGATTTAAGGGTAGTTAAACCTCAGCTGTAGGAGCAGTATGGATGTGTGTGTAAGGTAACCACACACTCTCCAAATTTAATTTGCCACTGAGTTTGAATCAACCCCAGCCCTTTAGATACAGATTCGATCTCAATCTTTTTGATAGATTAGTCCACAGGGAGGCAAATAATCTATGATTCATAACCCCATCAAGTTCTTTAATGTTTTTGGAAGGCCAACGGTAAAATTAAAATGGGATACTCAATATTGAAAGGTTAGTTAAAGAATTTTATGGTGTTGGAAAATGCACTGAAAGCAATAACAAATGTCTAAAATAAAAGCTGGTTTAATTGGTTTACTAAGATGTTCTGAAAATGCAAGCAAGGTAGTGTCCTCTTAAACTGCTTCTAAACAGCAACAGTCCCTCACTCTCTATTTTACACTCTATATTATGAAATTCATGCTAAATATCTTGTAATATTCCAGAAGAAGAGCTTGGGTTTAAAAGGGGAAAGAACTATTGTATCTAATATTGAAAGCCTATGTTGTTTTAAGGTTAATGCATTTGATAGAGCAGAATTTTTGCTTATGAAAATTGCTGGAACCATTGACACATCTGCTAAATGGGGAACAATGTTTACCAGCAGAATGTGGAATTTAATGGTAATAAATGCAGTGAATTACTGTGCACTAGAATATCTTCCAAGTCTTGTATCTTTCATCACACACCTTTTTGTGCTCAGTAATCCCTAAACTTACATAATACAGAGAAAATGGCATTCAAAGTGATCTTTATGAACGTTTTTTGTGTTTCATAGCTTGAAGATAAGAGCTTCTGTCTGCTGTGGAAAGTCTCTGTCAACAGAATCTGCTTGATCAAAGCATCCTTTGTCAGTTATTAGTAAAAAGAGTGAAAATCCACTAAATTGTGTTTCTCTGTTATCTGTAGCATTTTCAACTTGCAGCTTTTGCAATTTTCATGCTTCCCAAATTGTTACAATAGTTGAACATTTCAAATATGTTTTTTGGCATGCAGCTAGGAGAATATCAGTGTATGTATTTGTTTCTTTTCTTTGGAAAATAATTGAGGTGGGTTTTTTCCCCCTCCTGCAGTATATTTCTGCTGCTGCTGGTTCTGTTCCCCATCATTTTTGGACTTCCAATGCATGCCTGTATGAGCTATCAGCCATCATAGCTGAATGAGTCCTTGCTTAGCATTCCCAGTAAACTAAGTTACTGTCACACGCAGAATATTAGCCAAAGCGAGATAAGAAAACCTGAAACTAAATCCCTCTTTCATTGTAAAAGCAAATGGTTCCTGCAGACAAAACTGAAAGACATAAATACAATAACATATGAGGTAACCTTGACCTCTCACTTGCCCACCTCCTCACATAAAAGGTTACTTTTCGGTATCCTCTTGCTTATGTCCTATTTTCCTTCTTCGTTTTAAAAATCTTAATATATTGTATTTCCCTCCTTACTGTTTCCAATATTTTTAAACAACTGAATCACTCGTGTGACTGACTTCCTCCACTATGCCTTATTAAGTAATTGAGTTAAATTGATTCAAAATAAAGTGACACACTTTATTTCACAATGATTGGTTTGAATCAACATTTACCTTTTTTCCATTGCTTCTTCATCACAAGCCTTTTCTCTCTAATGTTCCCAGAGTTCTTCTATTGTCTTTAGTAAAGTAAGCAGTGAGTATAAGCATTGTTCAGACATATCTGCAAAAAATAGCATCAGAACTCATGTGCTTCTATACAACGCTTAGAGGTGTTTTTAAAATCTTAATTACTTTCACACTAAAGAAAAAGTCATCGACTTTTTGGTGGGGGGTTTTTTTCATGTTGTCTAGGAAGATTTTCAGGGAAAAAAATAAGAGACGGAATTAAAATACTCTGAAAAATATGTAGGACCTCCAAAACGTTCACCATAGAACAAAATAAACTTTGTGAGTCTTCTAAAAGGACATATACCAGAGTATAAAAAAAATCCAACAACCACAACAGAACAAAAAAAACCCCTAATTCATTTTCAGGTGGTAAATAAAAACATATGGGGGAAAATAGTTCATTTTTTTTTTCCACTGAAAGGCTTAAAAAGATAGTGACCAAAGAGAAAGGAAAAAAATTTTGAAGGCATATCATAAGAAATGTTTTGACACAAATCATTCATCATGTCTTTTTTTCTGTTGATGATTATTCACTAATTAACACTTTAACATTGTGATATTTAAACTGGAGTAATAAGACCAAATATCTGAAAATGTAAGGATAGAACACTGTAAAGAGATTCCAAATGAATCTCTGAACATCAGTGCTCTGTTAACATATCAGTTATATTATCCCTGACATGAAATTGCACTAGATGATACTCTTTAGGAAAAAAATAACAAACCTGAAACCTATGTAACTGGGACACCTCCTCTTCTGTTAGTTGCTGGCAACAGCAGGATACTTTACTAATAGGAAAAGTGTATTTCTAAAATGTCAGTGATTGCAATCAGATTTTCTTTGGAAGTATTTGCTTAATATAGCAACAGCAAAAAAAAAAATAAAAAATCTGTTTTTCCTTTCTCTTTGCTCTCAACTTATCTCAGCATTATTAGAAAAAACACAAATGCTTCCTTGGTTAGGTGGCTCAACCAGATTAATGTTCAAGTACTTTTTCCTGGAGAATAGATCTAGACTTTTACACTGTAATATAGCTAATGGTCCATGCCTAGTCTTGCTATTGTTGGAAGATTGCTATTTATAATTTCTTATAAGCACAACATGCATTTTAAAGAATATTACCAAGGATGAGAATGCTACTGATACTGATTCAAATATCAAAACTATTTCAGTCATCAGGGCTGCAGAATATTAATTTGTGCAAAATCAGAACTTAAAAAAAATTTATAAGCACTGTCTATCTTGTGATTTTTCTTTCCCATATTTTCATTTATCTCACAGTTTTGGAAGATGACATATATTTCATACTAAAGCTCTTAAAATACAGAAAGCTACTTTTAAGAATCTGTGTTCATATCATTTAGTTTGAAATGAAAGTGTTCCTATATTTGTTAACTCCTGAATTACATGATTACCCATCTGTACTAACCTTACCAAAGCAATTTTTCCATGAACTGATATAAAAAAGTACAGAATTTATTCCATAATGCATATGCCAACTTAAAAGGTTTGGAATGTGTAGCTTAAATTAAAGGTTTTGGAGGAACTTTATAATAGTTACTCTATGAGTAATGGTTACTGAATGACTTCAATTTGTATTTACTCCACAGAGAAACCTTCTTTAAACTCATTCATACAAGTGAAGGACATGGGCATGGATAAATATTTCTAATTACAGTCATATGACAACACTTTTAGTCTTGTGTATGTAACAATGATAGTCTGGGACGTGCAGTGTAATTATGAGGTGCAGTGTAATTGCCCACCCACCAGTGAAGATCAAGAAATCAGAATGTCTATTCTCCACAGAACAGGAATATCTGGAAGGCAGTCAAAAATAAAGCTAAGAAGGAGCATTCAAAAAAAGGTTAAATACAACTAGTTCAAATAGTTTCAAACAAATGCAACCTTCATGTCCATTTAAGTACATATAACTAATACATCTGATGAATATTCCACAACCTCCTTGGGTAGCTGTTCACAACCTTCACTGTTGCCATAATTAGAATATTTTTCCTAATGCCAGCTCCATTCTGATTTGTTTTAATGAAGAGAATTTTCCTTAACCATCCTAAATGGATAACATTTCTCTGGCCCAACTGGCTGAATAGAAATAATGCACATGGAGGTTGTATTTAATTCAAGGACAGAGTCAAGAACACAGAAGCAGTATTTTGCTTCATAAAAATGAATGCCAGATCAGTCTCCATGTATTTGCTTTCCTATTACTCTCCTAAGAACATTTAGTTATGTTTGAGCATGATCTGATAAAATAAAAGATATTAACTCTTTAATAATGATTGAATAAACATAATACAAGGACTGTGTGTGAAGTGGCTGTAAACTGACCTGTGTGACATATGATGAATTCACTGTTCTCCTTGAAAAAGCAGAATGTGCTCTATTTGGATGGGGTAAAGAGTTTTCTTCACAGGTTTTTTCTTTACTAATCAATAAGTGAACCAGACAAGAGATTCTGTCCCAGCCAGTTACAGGACACTTAGATGAGGAATTCTTGTCTCGCACCAGAAGGTCACTGTGCTTCAGTCATGCAAGGCATACAGCTTTGCAATGTTCTCCTGTACATATTATATCAAACACAGTGGTCTCATAGCAATTAGGAACATGCTTGTATTTCAGTCTTTGGTTGACTTCATTAATTTCTTCCTTATCCACATGTATACAGATATATCAAAGAATTATTTTGCCATTTCTTCAATTATAGAGAGAATAGTTGAGGTTTTTTTCTTTATAGTTTTGCCTTGAAAAATGCAATCCCTCTGTAATGACTTGTGAACATTCATCCAACTCAGGCTATGCAATCAAAAAGGGGAGAACTTTTCTCTGACAATAAATCCATGAACAAAATCAAAACCAGACAGATAAAATGAAGCTTGTTCAGTTCGAATCTTTAAATATTGAAAAGTGTTATACAGCACATAGCTACCAAAAAAGATTTAATCAGAAAGAATAAAAATAGTGTTCACTTCAATGTTTTCTGTTTGTTGAAATTGTTGGTAGGAGAAATGGTTGTATTATGTGAAAAATAGCATTTACTTTGAAAGTCTCATGTCAAGAAAAAGAAGAAAAATGTTGACTATATTCTCTTGGAATACACTATATTTTTCAGCTCAAATGAAATATACTTCTTTTCCCTTGAGTCTGGCCACTGCATAACCTTATCCAATGCACTAGATAAATAAATTTCTCCATAAATATGTCAGTATATACATTTACATGAAAAACATCCACACACAAAACCCGTTATATATGCATCCTTTATTAAAAAAATATTTTGTTTTGCCAGTCTTGCAAGCAAAGTCACTAAATTGTACTCATTGGTGGGTACATTTCTGAAACCTGCATATTTTCAATTAGTCCCCTAAAAGACCTGTTGTGCCTATGGAAAGATAGTAAGTTTACTTGCCTAAGGATAATATATGGTGAATTAAACTTAGAGATTTGTGTCCTTTGTTTTATTAATATTCAGAATGAACTATTTCAAATTGTGTGAACTGTTGTTTTCAGTTGTATTTGTACAGAGGTAATACGAGGTAAAGTACTTTAAAGTACGATATTTCCATCTAATTTCCCTACTGAGCACAGAAAGAGAACATTTTTGATATGAAATATTGTTGAACTGAAATTGAATGAGAGTTAGAAATTTCTAAGATCTTTCTGCTCATAGTCAGACCCACATCAAGTGCTCTGTGATCAGCACCATTAATTCCAAATGGTCTCTGCCAGATGGAAACTACAGAAGTAATCCAGGACACTGCCTGGACAATGATGGATTTTTGCACCTGTCTGCAGTGACCTATCCATCCACATCTACATTTATATTCAAGGAATCGAGCTCTTCAACCACTCCTTATCCACGACAATGCGCGCATTTATTGGATATTTTCTATTCCATGAACCAAAAAAGTTATAATTAGTGGCTGTTCCAGTCTCTAGATACCTTACCAGAGAATTAAAAATCAAAGTTCTGAAAAAGCAAGCTAATAGTTATTCTCAGTGCCAAAGAAATAGGAAATATAGTCACCTCAGCTCCAGTTCTCCCAAAATAAACATCACTCCTGCCTCTTTGAAGTCACCACAAAATAAGACTGGCCATCAATCAGAAGTTATTGCAGAAAAATGAGATAATATATGCCTAAGCAAGTTTATAGTTCTTTGAGCTTGGAGGAGCTGAGAAACAATGGACCATCATCCACATAATTCTTCCAGAGTTTCATAGCTTTTTTGTCCAGAATAAAGACTTTTTGAACCACGTCTTATGTTCACATGTTTCTCTCTCTGGTATCACAATATGCTAGCCCCAACCGAGTTTTCTTGGCATTATTGCAACAGCATCCCTGACGTTAATAAGGTTCTGTGATAACCTCCATTTCTTTCTCTCTTCTCCCATCTGTTCTGAACATGAAATTGCCCCCCCCCCCCTTCATGTGGAAACATATATTAGTAAGCACTAAGCAAACATGTGCTGCTGTCAGAATGGCATTATTTCTCTGACTCTAGCACATACAATGGCTGTTTTAATAAGTTATTGCAGGGCAGCTAATTGATTAGAGAAAGCATTACTAGGAGGGGAAGCCTTATGATCACTTGTTTTGTTCAGCCTGGAGAAGAGGAGACTAAGAAGAGAGACCTCACTTTGGTCTTCAACATCCTCACGACGGGAAGCAGAGGGGCACGTAGCAATCTCTTCACTCCCGTGTCCAGTGACAGGACCTGAGGAAACGGCATGAAGCTGCTTCAGGGTAGGATTAAGTCAGATATGAAGTCAAGGGTTTTTCACCCAGAGGGTGATAGGGCACTGGAACAGGCTCCTCAGGGAAGTGGTCAAAGCACCAAGCCTGTCTGAGTTCAAGAAGAATTTGGACAACACTCTCAGGCACATGGTGTGATTCTTGGGTTGTCCTGCATAGGATCAGGAGTTGAACTTGATGATCCTGATGGGTCCTTTCCAACTGAGCACATTCTATGATTCTATGACAATTTATGGCGACACATACAGAACATACATTTTGGGGCTGAAGAGCATTGTTATCAACCTTATACAACTGAATCTGTCTTCATTTCTCAGCCACTACTCTTTGGTCCAAAGTCTTATAGTTAGGCAGAAGAGCAATTAATTTGTGCCCCAGTTGCCCTCTCTTGTAATTGCTCAGGAGGTAAACACATAGGGTCTGCCTGTTAGTATGAAATAAAGTCTCATTTGACATTGCTACCTTAAAACTGGTAGCCCTTGGATTTTGCGAGCTGTCCTTAATCCTTCCAGGCTGACATATCTAAGTAGAGGCAGCTTAATTCTACAAATCAATATACAAGGGGAAAAAAGTCAGCTGGTGTTTGACAACAAGATAATACAAATTGTATGACTTCTTTCAGCCTGCTCAATTATTACGAAGGCCAGGGATTATTTAACACACTTAAGAGTTGTTAATTTTCATAGCAGTAGCTTGCAGACAGCCTAAATTAAAACAGACTGCTGCTGTGCTGTTAGTTTAGATAATCTCTCAGTTAGGTGCTCTGAATTTCCAGACAAGTTCATTAAACACAGACAGACAGAGCTGCAGAATTTACATGTGCAAAATATTGCCAAACAGATGTCAGAGTTTGCTGTGCTGGGCCGTGCCAATACTGCTTTCTTCTTCTATTTGCGTATCACCTCATGGTATCTGGTATTATGCTAATTGATGCTATACATAGTATGTGGCCACATGCTCTCTGAGTTTAAAATAATGTTATGACATTTTATCTTGAAATGTGGAATAATTTATAAAGCAGCAGTCAGTTTTGAGTATTTTCAATTGAATGCAAAAATGATTGACTTAAGATGAAGCTACCATGCAGGACTGCTAATGCTGCACGTATCAGGGACTGACTCAGAACCCGATTCAGTTATAAACAGCATTAGTCACCATCTTTGTAAATTTTTATCTATTCTCTTCCTGATCAGCTCACAATCATGAAATAAAATTAGTTGAAAAATCAAGTGAGGTTGCATACCAATAACACGTTAATAATTTTGAGAAATGTTTATTCTGCTCTTGATTAGATCATAGGAAGTCTACCTTGCTTTAAAATACTCTTGATATGGTGTTGACTGAGCAGTAAGATAAAATT
Organism: Manacus vitellinus; assembly: GCF_001715985.3. Classification (NCBI taxonomy): domain Eukaryota; kingdom Metazoa; phylum Chordata; class Aves; order Passeriformes; family Pipridae; genus Manacus; species Manacus vitellinus. Next base: position 44,381,230 of record NW_021939396.1, on the reverse strand, counting down.
TGAGTATATGGAAAAGGGGGTTAGGTTTTGAGGTGAAATGTTGGTTGCATTTGCAAATAATATCTGGTGCATTACAAGAGAGGTACGTTCAGGAGAAAGAAGATGATTCAGAGAAAAGGATTATTTTTTACATATTTATGAGATTGACAAGTTCTACTGTGGTAACAGCGGGGTAGGAAGATTTCTTGGAAATGATTGAGATGACTGAATATTAACATCTACATTATGCAGAGAACATTTACTCCAACATTATTTTTCTGAGTTTTGGAAGGTTTATTGTTTTTAATATTCATTAATAATCAATTATATACCTAAATACACCTTTCTATGCACACAGAAAAAGCTGCAGAGAAAGATTGTTTGGCCTGATCCTACCACTTTGAAAAGCATATGAACAAGTATAACATTGAAATAAGCATAGGAAATATTTACTAAGGAAAATAAGTGATTGAAGACATGACCAAATGTTTTCAAAATATCTGTAATCGGTGTAGATCCACAACTTGTCAAAATCAGAGTACGGCAGAAGAGGACAGGATAAAAAACATAATAGTCTGAATTCATTGTCTAGCAGCTTTAGAAATGAACTTTTAGCTGTAATGTTTTGGAGTAAAACAGTTATGTCAAACTACATGTTTACAGGTCTCATTGATATTTTTCTACTAATTTGAAACAAAAATAATGCCTTTGTATGTATGCATACATTTAAAAACACAGACATAGAAATATGTGTATATGTAGACATTTCTATCTGCCTATCTATATGCACAGCTATTTGTCATTTTGGAAGAACAACCTTTGGATTTCTACAGAGATTTGAGAAAGTTGTTATCATAATTGACTTTTGGAACCTTTATTTAGACCTATACAAAATTTCTTCAACTGTGTTTTAGTCTCAGACAAAATTGTTTAAAATAGAACAAGGTACTCAAATTTAAAAGGTAGCTCAAAAGCCCACAAAATTAGAACATTAAGAGCTTATTTCCTGAGAAAGGTGATGTAAATAAACGTTTTGGTTTTTTTATGTTAGAAGGCAATATTAAATTCTGAAAAAAAAAATGTTTTGAACAAACTGAAGACGTTCCAACATTTTATTTTTATTTGTTTTTATATCCCCCAACCCAGACACTCAAATTGTTGGAATTATAAAATTATTTTATTGCAATTTGAATAGCTACTCTCGTTAGATTAAAAAGTGCTGGTTAACTAATGTAAGATGCTCCTCTTAGTAACTTGTGATTAATTATTTCAATATGGAATCAATTACTTTACCCTCAGATATGCAACCTCCTTTTTTTATAACTCCACCATTCCTACCTTTTTCCATGACACCTGTTTTGAATAAATATTATGAAGAGTTGATCACCCAAAGCAATTAAAATTTTAAAACCCCCCAGCTTTTGAAATTGAGATTTGGGTGTTCCTTTGAATACATTTGCAGACTTTGACTAGGAAGGCACATCAGTAGTAATAAAGAAGTATAACATAGAGAGCAAACAGTGGCACTTTTAAATATAAAGTAAAAAGTCAGATACTGAGGGACAAGAACTTGCGTTCAATCAGCACAGTCAGTTTAGGTTCATTGAGTCAAACTCTTGGCCCTGCACAGGACACTCCTAGAATCACACCATGTGCCTGAGAGCTTCATACCATTTCATCAGGTCCTGTCAATGGTCACGAGAGTGAAAAGATTCGTACCTGCCCCTCCGCTTCTCCCTGTGAGGATGTTGAAGACTGCAATGAGAAATTAGAAAGAAGACACTGACAAGGATCATTATGCTTTGCAAATACTGTCATGATTCTGATTTCTCTTGTAGCATGTGTGTCTATATTATTGGTTCTAACTTCTACAAATAATTTATTCTGTATTTCTTTCTTTTCTGAGTTTTTCTATTCTCTGAAAGCTCACTTTGACTATTGACTGGGAGACTCTAAAACAGTCTCTTTGAAGTAATTAGCAATGCTTTGTGCCTGCTTTCCTTAAAATATTGACACTGTAGTGCTTTGTACTTCCTTTTTTTAATGTAGCAAAAAGAGGAATCTGGAGTCATAAGGATAATTTTTGAATAACTTCAAAAATTGGCATATATTTGACCCTGTCAGAACATCCACAAAATCTCAATCAGAAAAATTCTTGGGTGCCATATTGTTTGGTTAACTCTAAATGAATCTATTTACTAACTGATTGGAGTGCTTCTTGATTGTGGGGAAATTTTCAACTACATTGTGGAAAAATTGATTGGATTCAAGCTGAGCACTTTGCACAAGCAGAACAGGGTCTTTTGGGATGAATACTACATTTTTTTTTAAATTTATTTTTAAACATTTCATTCTGTCAAAGATCCTGGAAGAGCCTTACGTCAGAACTATGCTCTGAATCCATACCACACGTGGCTGAGGAAAAGCTAGTGGGTGAAATACTGAGCTTAGTGCTAATAGAAACTCTTCACACCATAACGTGATCTGAAGCCATCAAGGCACTGACAGTCATAGCAATTTTAATGCACTTTTTGTGCACTTTTCTGTAATCTTTGTAGCAACACTCAGCACACCACTGACCTCCTTGTCAATCTGGATAAGAACTTGAAAAGGACAGAATTTAAGAACTAGATTTGGTATGCAATTTTCCATGAGAATTTTTTTTGCTTTTTCTTAAAAAAATATGTGTTTACTGGAAGCAAGATGTATATCAAACAGGTTTTAATAAATCCCTGTCAAAATGGACGGAGGTCTTTGTCTTTGAGGAGATATCTTTTCAATCCTACATGGAAACCAAGGTGGGCATCATACTGAGAACCGATTTTGTGTATGTAGTTTAGGGGCTTATAAGTTTCTTCTCCCCATGGACTTCTCTTTTAGTTTCTACAGTTGAGAAGAAACTCTCAGAGATTTTTATTCTTGATACATCGTGTCATACTGCCTTCAGTTCTGGGACCATCCCAGGGAAAGCCCTCTTCAAGAATTAATGAGGACACTCTGAGTGAGTCTGGACATATGGGTATCTGATTACATTTTCTGACTCCAAATATATTAATTACCATTATATCAAACTTTTACTACAAGTTCCTTTTCTGGGCAATTTAGGGTACTTTAAAAATTTTTCCAACTTGGAATTAAAATTTCGTGCCACAACTTGGAAACAGTGACAAATATTATATTTTACCACTCTAACTTTCAGATTGTGTATTAATCAAGTTAACTAAATGTCTTTTTCCTCTTTTCAATTACATAATTTTGCCTAAAACCCGCAATGTGTTCTGTAGATTCCTCCAGAAAAAACATTTTTGGAGATTTTATTGGAAGAGGTTAAGAAACACTATTTTTGGAACTCTGACATCTGGTATGAAAACTTTGGTTTTCCAGTAATCAGTGATGAGAAATACTCCCATAAAGAGTTTGTTTCTTTGGAGGTTGAAGACATTTTTCCAAGGACCTCTAGAATATTTTGTGTGTAGGACATCAACAGGACTGACTTAGCACATGAAAACCTCAAATTATAGTGCTGAGAACTTGTGATTTTTAAAATATAATTCTTGAAAGATCATAATAATGTTCATCATGTTCTCCTTGTTCTTCACAAGCAAAGGAAACCAGGATTGCACTCAGGAGGAAGATGAAGTTACAGTGTGTTTTGTCCCTGTGCAGATAAACCTTCCGACCTCAAGTCTCAAATTCTTCCAAATCAATGTTAGAGGTTTTTTGTTTTGTTTGTTTGTTTGTTTGTTTCTCCAGGGTTTGGCAGAAGTTACAGCAAAGCATCTGGCTCAGAATCACTCTGGATAAAACAAGTGATATGATCCTGTCTCTTATCTGATATTTGATACTTGTGTGGCTATTCAGGGCTCTAGCTCTTATTGTTGGATGATCAACTTTTGGTGGAAGCCAGGATTACCATCTCTTCTTTGCATGTGGTGAGGAGATTATAATTTTAATTCTGAAGGCCACTTTGTCACTTTAAGACTTTGCCAGCCACACGGTGTCCTACTTCAGACTATTCCCTCTTCATCTGAAAACAGCACATCATACAAATGATAGACCTGTGATGATCAATGTGGAAAACAGGTAATGAAGTTTTTCCACTGGTAAAATGCTGACATTGCTCACAGTTTCTGGGTTCTGGCAGTAATATGTATAATTTAAATATCTTGAGCCTTCTTTTCTTGAGAAATAGTTTGTTGCTTAATATAGTGATTCTTAACCTCTGCTAATGCAAAAAGACTTTCAATACTTTTTAAAAAACATTTAAAAATGAAATGAAATTTATTGGAAAACATTCCTCTGAGTTTTTTGCACTTTTATTACTTTCCTTCATATTTTCTTCCTCACTTGCAATACATACAGAAGTGGAAGGCAATTTTTCATTGTAATTTCAATATTTTCTAATATCTTCGCGACTATGAAGGATCCAATTTGGGTAACATCAAACTGGTAGTAGGCACTCCCTCACAGTGATAATATAAGTGTTATAAACCTTTGCTAAAATAGCAGTGATGTATAAATGGGAGTTTTTTCAGTCCAAGAGAGGGAACTTAGGTATTTTTTCCCTTGCTGAATTGTTAATTTTGAAACTCATCCTCCCTTCCTCAGTTGAAACAGTTTAGATGTGTTTGCCTTCAGGGTATGCTTCAAGAATCATGAAGTTGACTACTGGGAAAGTATAATTTTCTTGAAAAGCAAATTTTGAGGTGAGATTATAATTTCACCCATCTCCTTTTAGAAAAACAAAATTTCATTGGTTCTTGCTTTATGTAATAGAGGATAATAGCTTTGAATTACATTTAATTGGTAAAATCGTGCAACACAAACTTGGTTGGTTGGGATTTTTGTAATTTTAATCAGCCTGCTATAAATATACAGGTACAGTTGTAATATATGAATAAAAATATACGTTTTCTCTATTTTTCACTGAAATAATAGGACAACTTTAAAATAGATGACACAGAGATCTCACATTCTTTAATTATGAAATGTCATCAGAATTGCTCCTAGAAATGCTTCTTAGTTGTTCCTCAACAGAATAGATTTACATAATTTTGATTGCAGATGGTATCTGCTGCTTTTAGAGTACATGGTCAAAGCATGTTTCTTCAACTTGCATATAAATAGATGGTGATTTTTCATCACATCTCTATGTGTAACTTAACTGAGATAAAATGAATGTAAGCACAGTGAGAAGATATTTTTGACTGCCCTCTTAAAGATGCCTGGCAAAGGGAAGTAAAAAGTTAGGTTTAGTTCAGTTTTGAGGACCACTTTTATAAGTTTCATGGTTATTGTCTGATTGTACAAATCAGTTTCAAGGTCTGTGTTGAGAGGTGTTCACTGTTTTTCTAGTCTGGTCCACGCTGATAGTTAGGGATGAAATACTGCATGGTGAGTCTATCAGCCAAGTTGCTGCTGTGTAACATGCCCATCGTGGGACTCATTTAGGATTGTCTCTTCACCATCCTGAGGCTCCCCGATCACTGTGCAATTTCTTGTTTGTGCAACTCTCTGCTAGTTGCTATAGTTCTTGTGTCATTTGATATTACTAAGAAAATAATAATATAGAAATTGTAAATGTCTCACTCGAAAAAGAAAAAAAACCGCCAGCTTTTCCCAAGGACTTCGGGAGTCACACATCCATGAGCTATGTGTACATTTGTTCCTTCTGGGAAACAGTCAAATGGTGAAAAATCATAGAATGGTTTGAGCTGGAAAGGACCTTAAATATCACCTAATTCCAACCCCCTGCCGTGGGCAGGGATGTCATTCACTCCATGAAGTTGCTCAGGGTCCCATCCAATCTGGCCTTAAGCACTCTCAGGGATGGGACATCTCCAACTTCTCTGGGCAACACATGAAGAATGTTTTGTCTTCAAAATAAACCCTTCATGATGAATTACGAATTGGATAAATGTAGGATAATTTTGTCTTGGTTTATGAAATTCCTGAAAAGACTCTGTGATCTCCTTCACTGTAGTCATTATTTGAATTTCTTCAACAGATTTCTTCTGCAATATCCTTTTATTCCATACGTTTATAGTGCACATACTGGACAGTTCCATTGCATGGCAGTAATTGTTTACCTAAGTTATGTGATTTTACTTCTATTTGTTTGTTCACTGTGGTGCATGTAAACAAAGCTGAAATGGCTTCTTTCATGTGCAAGATTGAAATAATTTACCTGAACATTAGTATAGGAGACTGAATTTTGACTTTTTGGACTAGCAGAAGAAAGCAAACAACAAGGCGTAAACATGGCTAAAACTAATTCATCTAAAAGTTCATATGAAAATAAATGACAAAAATCCTCTTTTATTCAAAAAGATCTATGGAGTTTGAAAAATAAAAGTGGTGTTACAGTTGGAAGGAGGATTGAAAGTAAAACCGGTGCATGTTTATCATATTCATATTTATTTTTGTATGTATTTCTAATCCTGGTCTATGGCACATTTTTTTAAGATATGGACTTGAACTCTCCAACTTTTTCATAATAGACTAGCTGCTGTATCTCTACAGGGCTTCGCTGAGCTGTTCTGGGTTCAAAAGGCTGCCTTAATGGAAGAAACTTTGGGACTGGGCCTTTTGCAGTCTTAGCTGAGGGTCCCACTCTTTCACACTTCACTGTCAGAAAGGATGATGTGACCATGTAGAGATAGTAATTGAAAATATCTTATATCTTTACTGGGACGTATGTTAGAGGAGTTTTTTTTGGCTTGTCAAAACAGGTGATATATATACAGATTTAGTATAGTCAGAATAGTAAGAAAGGTTAATAGTTTTTTGTGAAAATGCTGATTTTCATTAGATCTTCCACAGTAAAAATACAAGGAAAGATTTCCATCTGACTATCTTGCATTTAAAAAAAACCAAATTTCAGGATTATTCTAATACATTCTTAATTCCTACTTTAAGTGTTGCACCACTGCTGAGACTTGACATGGAAAAAAATAACCTCTCTGCAGTTCTAATTGAAACAAGACCATGGAAGCTAGATCAACTGAAAATGCAGCAGCCTGTTCTTTTGATGTGTTTGGCATTTTGTAGTGAACTTTTCACATGGACTCAGAAAGAACAATGCTTAATTTTCCAGTCCCAGATTGAATCTACAACTCTGGCAGCCAGAAAATCATCTTTGCATTTGATCCAGAATTCACCGAGGGAGCACAAATACGGAACCCCACAATGTCATTCATTCAGAGTTACTTTCTGTCACATAATAGCTGCCTTGAAAGAAGAGATGCAAACAAATAAAAGTTAATTCAACCATATAAAGGTGGATTTTCCAAGTGAAAAACAGCATCATCTTTGTATTGGTCCTTTGACCATTTCCAACTTTATTATACTTTCAAGGACATTTTGTCCTCACTTGCATTAAAAGGAGATGCCTTTACCTGGAATCAATATTTCATTCTTTTTGTCAAGGAGTCTAATTCATATTATTTATAATATTTTAGGCCTATCAATACAATCTTTGAAAGGTAGCAGAACAGGAAGTAAAGGGAGAAGATGGGCATAGAGAAATGAAAGAGAAAGCATGCTAGGGAACAGCTTGCTTTGCTCTCATTATTGCTATCCTGTCAAAAAATGCACAGAACCCTCTGTCAGTGCATAGACCCTTTCTTCTTTGTTCTTTTTAATGATATTCTTAGAGAAGATACATCTAAGTTCCTTATGTGCATCCTTTGCTGACTGTGAATCAGAAGGTATGTGAGGATCCATTCATTTACATCATAATTCTGATGTCAACCTTTCCTGTTACCACAGAAACACAGCCTATGACCACACTTTGTATTAAAAAGGAAATATATGATACCCCCAATGATGACAGCTCCCATGATTTAATCCTTGATTTTTGCCATAAAATCTGACCTTTACTTGATCTTACCACTTTACTCTCACATTTGAGTTTTAAGACTGCTGATAGCTTGGCTTCATTTACGTTCTCAGTCTGCTCTACTACAAATTTACAAGGGTTGGAGTTTCCCAAATGCATCAGTTCTCTGTGGCTTTTGTCTGTTAAATAGGATGTCAGATTTTTTTGTTACCTAGAAAAACAGTATATCTAATCCCTCTAATGTGTATCATAAATTATCTTGTCTCTCATATCTGAAATATAATCTCCCTGGAATATTTTCTTTATATGCCATTGTTCTTTTGTCTGCCCAGTTAGCAGTTTCTACATGTCAGACAAAGCACACACAGATCAAGTCCATTCTTAGCTGTCAGGGATGGTTATAGGTCATAGCCATTTGATATCCGTTTCTGATGGTTTTTTATTTAAGTTCCCCTCATGCTGAGAAATCTGATAAGTGAGTTGTGTCTGCTGTTTTACCTGCATTCCAGCTTTTGGAGTTCAGGGAGTCTGAAATTTGCCAGTAAAGATCTGAACCCATATATCACCCAGTGTTTGAAGGTTAGCAACATAAATCTTTCAATAAAAGAACAAAGGTCTACAAGCATGTTTGCAGTCCCTTAGCTTTCAGTGATAAGGAAGCCATTTTCAAAACAGCAATTAGGTCAAACAAAGAAAATGTATACTACATTTTTGTCATTCATAAAATAGTACCAACGTAGCCTTGCATTTATACTCAGCATGTACTGATTAGTGTCTAAACAGTCTGCTTTGCCTCTAAACTTATTCCCTCTTTTGCTGGGCTTTTTTTTTTTAATCTTTTTTTTTATCCAGACTTTTCCTCTTTATGCTAAATGTTATCATATTATTATTATTATTATTATTATTATTATTATTATTATTATTATTATTATTATTATTATTATTATTTTATATGATTTCAGACCTTTATCTCACGTGTTACTTCAGGTATTTTTCATTATCTAATAAAAAGCACAGTCCATTAGAGACTAGTAGTTTTGGATAAAAAAATATATTCTGTAGAAAATTCTGTTGTTCTAGTTCAGGTATCAGGAGAAGACTGATGATGGTAATGCAGAACTTTTCTATTACCCCTTTTAGCTTCCAAATGGTTTGCAAACATGAACTTTTCGGAGATGGGAAAAGTGAAGAAGGGATAATAAATCAAATGTTCAGGGTTAAAAGAGGGATTATTGTTGAGCATGATGGAGTTTGTGTCACTGGACCAGTTTCCTGTTCTTTTGTTCAGATGAACCTTTTCTTTATGCCATCATCTTAGTTGAGATGTGGCTGGATTTCATAGACTGCTGCATTGCCTCCCACCCATGTGTTTCTGCTTTGACTGCTATGAACGCAGTACTTCAGTTTGGCCCAGGAGTTGAATTTTTTAAGCTGATTTATAAAAAGAAAAAAAGGGGCACCCCTCAGCCTCTGGCACAATTAAACATTGGTTATGTTTCTGGAAACTGAAGAAGTTTAAAGGGAACACACTTTGTCAGAAACTGCTTCTTTTTAAGAATGCACCTCTTGTATCTCTGTTAGCAGGACCAAATAGTACTATGGCGATTTCATCCCTGACCCCAGACTTGTCATTGATACTCTAGGAACCAGGTCAAGACATTTCACTCAGATTTTCATCCTGCATAAAATGGCTGGATAATAATCATGAATCAGTCTTTTAAAGTACAATGATATAACTACTGTCATTTTACTCTATATTTCAGCCAAAAGGAAAATTCAGTCCATGTGGGCTTCCCCAGATATGTTGGGACTATCCTTATATCAATGCTCTTGCTCATGCTTCATCTAAATCGCATCTTAATCTAAGTGATTATTAATGGAATCTTGGAGGGGGTACAAAATGAAAAAATAATCCACCTCACTTCCACAGAGTTAGAGAGACTAGCCCTCCCTTCTTGAATACAAAGAAGATTAGAAGACCTTTTATTTTTTTGTGTTTGGTTGGTTGGTTTTTTTTTTCAAAAATGGAAGAAAAAATGAATCAACTGATTTATTTGAATGCTGCAATTTCAGCTTTGGCCACAGTAATGGGCAAGCTGAGCAACTCCATAAGATAATAAATAACAGGAGACAAAAATATGAGTAGTTGAAAAAAAAAAAACTAACTGAGAGATATAAATAAATGTAGAATACATGATTATGACAAGTGCCAGCATCATCCGGACTGCAAATAAATGAGCTAATTTGCATAGGATTTTTAGTTATGAATTCAAGACAGACTGAGCCATACTAGGAGTGCAGCTCATGTTTCCTACACTTCCTGTGGGATATGGAACACAGCAATATTTAATTGTGCCTATATGGAAAACAAGGGACAGTGGGGTATACAGATTTTGGTGGAGATTTCTGAAGGCTTAATATCTAAAGTTTGGAGTTTGGAACCCAGCTTCCAATGATGCTCAGTAAGGGATTCAGTCAACTCAAAGTAAGAATTTAATAACATTAAAATGGCATAAATAAATCCAAGGTAGCTACAGAGGCTTGGCAGATACACAGCACTGGACTACAAGAGACTTATGCCCTTTTGGAGAAGTCGCTGGAAGCCTCTGAGGTACAGCAAACGGCACTGGTTACCTGTGTACTTCGGCAGTTGAATGTGTGCTTTTGTCCATGGTCATTAACTTCTGGTAGCTTCATGTGGAAACACTATAACAACTGTAAAAGTGATCTGACAAAGTGTGTTTAAAACGTGTAACTTTTCAGGCAGGAGAATTATGCCTTTTTTCAGAGCTTCATACTGGCATAAAACTGGAATAAATACTAGGGAATTAGTGCCTCATAGTAACTTCACAAATAAGTAAAGGAGTAGGGAAGGATTTTAAAAGTGTAACAAAGAGAACTAAGCTTATCAGAACACTTTTAAATATCCCTAATTGTAAAGCCCTAGCTTGGAAGCATAAGGGAAGCTGTAAAGACTTCCAAATACAACAGTTGAAAAGAGAATCTATATCTTCATAATCTGATACCTGAAGGTGGTTACGGCTGGAAGCACAATGTGTGAGCCTTCAGAAGCTAAAGCTTCTCCTTTTCTGACAGTATTTACTCCATTTTTTAGTCCTGTGAGGTCACAGGACACTAAACCTTAAGCTGTGGCAGCCTGCTACTCATATGTGCGGTTGAAATTACACCAACCTGGGAACACAGCCAGGACTGCCAGGTGTATATTGCTTCAGGAGAGGCTGAGGATCTAGAATAAGATGCTTTTATTCTCCTAATTTTAATTTCCTGGGATTTAGGCAGATATCCCCAGAGAAAGAGCTGAATTCACTTGGGATATGTTTTCTCGGAGGAGAGAAACACTCCACTAGAATGTGGGGAAATTTCTGCCAAGGTAATCTACCAAAGATTCTCTCCTTCTAAATCTGTCAACCTAGGCATACCTTTTAAGTAAGCCAGCATGGTTTGGAAGGCATGTAAAGAATCTAAGTGAGCATATAAGCAGCTAATTTGCAGTGCACAGATGAACTTTCCCTTGGGAATTATCTCAGCTCCTGAAATTTCATTCCAATAATTACCAAGGCAAATCACAAAGATTTTCATTTACTAATCTGGGGATTCCTGAAATCCTCTAATTAAACCCCAGCAAGGATTTGCTTTTAGTCATACTCTTTTCTGTGCTCCCTTTCCCTCCACCACAGCCATGTGGTCTGATGAACATATCTGGTGATAAGGCACAAGACAAAATTATCTGCCCTACAATACTAAGATGCTACCAGTTTTCTCCTTCACTGTTCTGTATCAAAGTCGAGAACTGTCTTTTCAATATGGCAAAGTAATATGGAGGTAAAATTGTATAATATTCATACAGGACCTCTCAACATTGAACCTTTAGATTTTTAAGATTTTTTTCATTATATTAAATGTAATTTAGATTAAAATTCAAACTGTCAAAGCTTTTAAACTTTACATTCTGCATTCCTCAACTGGAATCTTTCCCAGAGCTTGACTGTCCATTGCATATACAGATGGTTAAACCAGGCTGCCCTCTACATTGCTTTTGTGGTGGCAAAATCCAGAAAACCCTTTTTCCTTGAGAGAGATTTTCTCCCTACAACCTTTCTGACCCTTTCTAGACACTTTTACTGAAATTAGACACCTGGAAATGTAACTACACTAGGCAGCAGCTGAGACCAATAGGTAAGAAGCAGTGCAGAATGAGTTTTAAACCAGACTCTCCTGTACACTACTTAACTGAGCTCTGCTCAAACTACAGCCTAATCACTGAAATAGTGTCATAATCAGTCTGTTCATCTTCTCATCAGGAAAAAATGAAAACATAGTACAATAAGGATATATGAACCCTAAGGATAAAGGAGATATGGCTGCACAGTTAGGTGTGCATTATCCTGTATTGTATGTCTGTCCCAAGCGAGCTGGAAGGGAGGTGGGCTCGAAGCCACCTTAACTCCTTATGGTTGTTCTGTGCTTGCCAAGCACTTAGGCAAAGGACAAAAGAATAGTGAAGCAAATGAACCACACAAAAGCTTCTACATTAAAAGAGAGTGAAAAAAGAAAAAAATAATTTGGAGAAGAGCTAATTAGACATGATTGGCAACATAAACTTCAACATGGAATGAGCGAAGCTTTCAGAAGTCGAGTTAATATGCAGAGTACTGAACACTGATCAGAGATTGGTGTAGAAACAATAGATATTAGCTGTTAGTCCTTGATCCTGAGGTCTTTGAATTGATTCTAAATATCTGTTTCTATTTATTAGAAACACAGTGATAATCCAGTTAACCAGGATCTATATATCTACTAGAAAGACTTAAGGGCTCTGGAGAAAAAAAAAAAAAGAAGACCAAAAAATTAAAGCCACTAACATCCAAAGATCAAGACGTATTGCCATCCTTCCTGTATTAGGTAATGGGAATATAGTAATGGTGCACATCGAAGGACAGTGATATGAAGGAATTTTAGACCAAGATAAACTTACTTGCCCTTTGTCATGAGACAAGAATAACGAGATGGTAGATGAAACTGAAAGGAAATAAATTCAAACTGATTAAAGGGAGTATCTTTTTATACAATGCATAATTAATCGGTCAAACCCACTGTCATAAGATTTCACTGAGACATAGAGTTCAGAAAGAAAAACAGGTATTTATATGGATAATGAGAATATCTTTAGATAAGATAAAAAAAAAAAAAAGAGTAATGCTTCATGACATAAATCAAGCACTAGCTTAATGTGGAAGGCATTAAGAGGACATGGCATAGGAAAGGTAATGCTGACCCACACAGGTATTATTAGTATCCTTTTTGAGACTGAACCATTGTCCTAAGTTTTTGATGTATTTTGTCAAACCTTCTAGGTTCATAACCTCCAGATCTACAAAACAAGGACTATAAGAGACTTAGCAGATGTTAGCAAGCAGAAAATATTTGGGCATAGAGTAAGGAGAAATTTGACAGTGAGAGGAACAGGGAAAGCCCAGACTTGATTGGCCTCATTCTTTCTGCAGTAGCAAGAGACTGCAAAAGACTGTGAATTTTAGCACAGCTGAAGTTTAGCTACTCCAACCTTCTGTTTCTGCCTCAGTGAATTCTGCTTCCATCAGCATCAACGGGATTGGAATAGGGCCTCAGGGCAAGCATTTAGCATAGATTTAAAATCTACAGTTTTATTTAAGCAACTTCTCTGGGGGTATTGACTAGAAAATCTTTGAAAAAGCATCCTTCCCAGTATATTTTTAAATGTCAGCTTTTCTTATATCACATGGTGGTACTTCCCTGTTTAGGAAGTGATTATTCTAGTTCTGACTTGCAGGATGATGAATCACTGGGTGACACACCACTGTGCTTTTAAGACTGTTATGTTTGCATCAGGGCATGGTTGAGTTGATCTGTAGAAGAGAAAGCCAGGCCAGAACTTTCACTCAGAAATAGATCTGAGCTTAAACAATAGTTGGTAGGTTTTCATTATTTCTCATTTTTTGTATTTTAGGATTCCAGCTGCGGCCTAAAATGGGGGTTATTATACTTGTGGATTAAGGTTATATTTAAGCACTTGACTTCTGCAGTGTCCAACCATGCAATATTGAGAACCTGTGCACAGGGTTTAAGAAGATCTCAGACGTGCTTGCAACAGCAGGAGGCAAGCAGACAAACAGTTCTGGGTTCAGTCAGGAATGTCTAACTTCGCAATCTGTTGGGGGTCTTGGCAGCTGGTGCTAAAGTTGCAACTGTTGTCGATGTGAAGAAGGTAGAATAATTTGCTGCATGGAGGAAAAGAGGGAAATCGATGTCTGCAGGGAGAAGTAGTACCAGCAAAACATCTAGGGCACGAGCAAAGAGCAGAAAGAAGGTGCATAGGTAAATACTGGAAGAAATGGAATTAAGATGTTGCCTTTTCTATCTTTAGGCACAGAAGAAGCCAGAGAAAACAGCAGTCTTTTGATGTCTCAGCCCCATTTTGCCAACCACACACATGGAAAGTGAACCATCCAAAATTTCAATTTGCTGTGATTCATTCCTCTCTAATTTTGATATATGACGAGATATCACAGTGTGCTTCTTGATATGCAGTGTGAGAATGAGACGCCTAACCTAGAATGCTTAGGCAGGTGGGTTGGAGAAATTTTTTTTAAAATAAGTTATATTCAAAATAGGCTTAAGAAAATAAGACATTTCAATCCATTCTTAAAAACTCATTTTCCCAAGGGAGGAAAATATATGTATACACACACCCAGTGTCAAGGTTTTAAGCTCTAGTTTGGCAACCAATTAACCAATTACTTCGAATTTCAAAACTTTTAGTCATGCAGAAGTCAATGAGTATTTGGTTTACTTGTATACTTTAAATTAGACATAAAGATACTGAATCAGCAGAAGAATGTTTATTTTTTATGAGTTGGCATTAATAACCATGTTTGGGATCATTGGCCTCCCCACCCACCATAAGTATTTGTACCTCTTTCATGAACAAAACGAGGAACTTTTAACATATTTGTAACCATCTCAAATCTCAGAATAAGAAGCTAGAAAGACACTAGGGTTTTGACCCCTCACCTGAATTGCTCTTTCTAATACCATCCCTCCTTTAAATTCAAGCCTAACTGGATTGCACACATATCAGTGAGTTCACAACAAAAGTGGAATACTATGCTTCATACAGAAGTGATGCCTTTTCAGGTGTTACCTCCTTCCAGAGCTGTGCTTGTTTCTTCTACTGACCACACTTTGACCAGGTAAAAAAGTGAAGTCTTCTAATAGTTTTTTTTCCCCACTTGGGTAAATTTCTCCAGTCTTATGTTTATTTAACTGTGTACAGTATTTTTGTATAATACTACACATTGCAATTAGAATACCTTGTGAGGCGGGAAAGCTGAATTTCTTTCTTGTTCTGTTATTTCAAATGTAAACAGATTTTTTAGTATTTTCTGTGTTGTGTTGTATTGTGTTGTATTGAAAACCAGTCTTGATTAAGTATGACTGCCTGTGTACGTAAATGTATGTGTGCATAGAAGTTTGTATATATGCATATGTAGAATTACTTCTTAGAAGAAACACCTGTTTGATCAACCACGTTTCCCCTATTTTTCTCTTTATCTCTCTGAGCCATCAGTGACACATCAGGATATGACTAACAAGCTCCACACAGAGAAGCAGTATTTTATCTGTAGAGTTATTTATCAAAGAAATCCGTTCCTTGCAAACTGGTCACTGCAACCACAGAACAGCATTAGGCAGCATATGTGATTAAACTGTTTTTGTTGGTAAAATATGTTTATCTGGGTTTTTTTCTTTTTTTTTCTAAGAGATTTGAGAGCAGCTCTTTTTCTTAACTTTAGTCAAAATGCAGTCACTCTCTATTTCTATCCAAATGTGCCTGTATTGTTCTTAGAGTACTTTTCACTGATAAAGAGCTTAGCAGGTTTTTTTTCTGTGCTTATCTTGCGATATGAAGAACCTGTTATTGTTCAATACTGAATAATGGAAATAATACCCAATTTCCAAACTTTCAAGTGGAGCTTTGTCTTGTACTCAAAGTAGAATAAGATATAGGTGACAACTGGCATTTCACATACCTTTATCTTACAATTTTTCCATCCAATCATGAAGTTATACATAATATTGATGGAGAGATGTGAAGAAGGAAGGAAGAACACTGAAATTAAAAACAAACAAACACCCCCACAAAAATCGAGCCTTTTTTTATTGCCTTTCCTACAATTTCCTGATAATTATGAATGAGTAATCAGAGACTTCCATTTCAGAGAAAGCAACATACCCAGCATTTATCTGTGTTCTTTCTAAGGCATTAGTGATCTTAAAAATAAATAAAAAATCATTATCTGACAGTTGAAGTAGTGAAGGTCGGAATTTAGCAGGGTCAGATGCAATCCTGCATAACTTCATGTTGTTTTGCTAGGTATGACTAATTGGTATAGGAATTTTCTACTCCTTTGAAGAGGAGGTAGCAAAACAATCTTAGTCAGAAATCAGGATGTTGCTTTCGAAATAAAGGGGTAACAGGTGACTTCCTTTCCTACAGAAGAATAATTGACTTCAAGGGATCTCACTGAAATATGGTGGTGTATAGAGGCATCCATGAGGCATTGCAGGTTGTTTGTCACCTGAGTGCCTAGTCCAGCCCCCAGTGATTATTATTATTATTAAGACTGTGAAGAACAAAGCTTCTCATTCTGAAGAGCATGGGATAGGTAGGACAACGTGGTCTCAGCAGAGAGCTTGGTACCCTTGCTGAGGATGAGGAAGTGACTTGGGGTACAGATGATGACAATACAGACCTTGACACCTCTGCCTGTTTTCTTAAGTTCTATTTGTTGATGACTGAATTTAGCAAACTGTTCAGTGTTCCATGTGAAATTTTGGCATTTAGACTGGTGGCAGGATAGACCCACCCTGATAAGACCTAAAATCCAATCAAGCTATCATGCAAGCTATCGTGCAAGATCAACTTCTGGAGCCAGGGTGTTGTCTTGGTGTTAATTATGCTAAAACCATCCTGGTTCATCAGACTTCAAATACTCACCCCGCTTTTTGAAGTCTGATTTGACAGATAAGCTGATAGTTGGCCTGTAAATATGTGACTAGAAGTCACCCACTTTATACTATAAAAGTCCAGTCCCCTCTCTTGAAGTCAGGTTCTTCTAACATAACCCTTCTTGGCATGTATGAGCGGAGATTCCTCCCTTGGGCTGGGGACGCCCCCAAGGATACTCCTCAAGGCTGAGAGAAAGAGATCTTCCCACAGGCATTGGTATGGATGAGTCACATAAAATCTCTACTTGATAATTATTCCTTTTTGCTAGCTTTAATATAATTGCTTCGATAATTGCTTTCTTACAGTGCACTATACTACTTTATACTATGTTGTATTCTACTAGTAGATTTTTAGTGTTTGTATTGTGTAATAAATAATTCTCATTAAGATCTTTCATCTGTTCACCTGTTTGTTAATTTGTCATAATAAATAATTCATTTATGTAAATATATCTGTTTTGCCATCATTAAAACCTGCGGGACAAAGTGGTTTAATTGCACCTCTATAATTCCTTTAAATTTAAACCATTAACACAGTTTGAGGCTAAGATGGGATTCAGCCATATCTAAACCCTTCTCTGAGAGGGAGTTTAGAAAGGAAGGGAGTTCTTTCTGTACCTCAAGACTCATCAGGAAGGCTTCATTTTTTAATAACTTTGTCTAAGACTTCCACTCCCACCTGTGACAAGGCTTTTATTACTGGCACAAAAATCACTACCATATGTGTCCGTGTTGGCAATCACAGCAGGGAGGCTAAAGATTGTACCACAGAATCACAGAATGGCTGAGGTTGGAAGGAAGCTCTGGAAGTTGTTTGGTCCAACTTCCCTGCTCGATCAGGGCCACTTAGAGTCAGTTGCCCAGGACCATGTCCAAACAATTTTTGAGTATCTCCAAGTATGGGAATTCCAAAACCTTTATGGGCAACCTGTTGCAGTGCTTGGTCACCCCTACGATAAAAAGGTGTTGATATTCAGATGGACCCTCCTGCGTTTCAGCTTGTGCCCACTGCCTCTGGTGTTGTCACTGGATATCACTGAAAATAGACTGGGTCTGTCCTCTTTGTACCCTCCCTTCAGGTATTTTTAGACATTGATACAATGCCTCTGAGCCTTCTCTTTTCCAAGCTGAACAGTCCTAGCTCTCAGCTTTTCCTCAGAGTTAAGATGCTGCAGTCCCTTAATCTTCTCTGTAGCTTCTTATTGGATTCCTTCAAGTATGTCCATGCATTTTTTGTACTGAGCAGCCCAAAACTGGACACAGTACTTCAGATGTGGCATCACCAGTGCTGAGGAGAGAGGAAGGATCCCTGTCCTTGACTTCTTAACAACACTCCTCCTAATGCAGCCCAGGATAGCAGTATAGATGACCATGAAGATTTGTTCTGGTCTCTCACTCACAACCCTGACCTCTTCTGAAGAAGGATGCTAGAAATCCTACATACTGAAGCCTGGGCTGCTGCTGTGTGCTAGTTAAACAGCCATTCTGCTAGTAAACACAGAGAGTCAGTCTTTAGGCTTGTCAGCCCAATATCTGCTCAAATCTAAGCTCTCTTTTTCTTCCCTTTCAATAGAGAGGCAGAACCTTGGCAATGACCATTCACACAAACTCAGTTTTGATATCCTTACCCCCACTGGGCCTGCACAGAGGAAACAGCAGGAATAGTGCCAAAAATAAATCTGGCACAGCAGATGAAAACAGCTGCTATTGTCCAAATGGTATTAGAGTAATTTTCATTCCTGCTATAATACCTCATAGTCTAAGGCATTTATATATTTAAACCCTGAAGTTTTTACCACAGAAAACAACAACCCAATGTAGAAAAATTGCAAAAGAAATTTTCCGTGTTTCTATTTCTCTGTTTCCGTAGATATTTGATTAATTAGGTTGAATGAGTTGTTTGGATATATTTAATCTGTAAAACCCCTAGAATCAGAAGTATTTTTTAACTTATTCTGGTTTTTAACCTATTCTGTTAGCACTAGCACATATACCATTTGGTTTCCTGTTATAATCTATTGGTTTAATGTTTATCTATTCCTCTGTGTATCTTTCACTTCTACACACAAAGCTGGCTGACTCAGCTAACACACCACTCAAAAATGACAGAGTTCTATGAAGAGATGAAAGTGCAAAATAATTTAAGTTTGATCTATAACTCACATCTTAACACAGAAACCATGCCTGATGAATTTTTCTCTCCCAGCGTAACCCGGGTAAACTAAACATCAGTAAATCTTTGTTGATTGCAATAAACTTGCTATATCTTCATGTGAACTGTAGACTTTCTTCCAGTCTCACATCAAGTGGGTATGGAATAGATATTATGAAGGGCCCATGATCTAATGTTTAACAAAAGGAAAAAAAAAAATTCTCATTTTACTGGCTATGCAACACAGGATATAGCATAAACCTAATGTCCTGGTTTCAGCCAGAATAGAGTTCATTTTCTTCTGCGTAGCTGGTACAGGGCTGTGTTTGAATTAATTACGAGAATAATGTGAATAATCTTTTTTTTTTTGGTTGTTGCTCAGTAGTGCTTACTCTGTACTTTTCAGTGTCCTATGCTCTGCTGGCAAGCAGGTGCATAAAAGCTGTGAGGGAGTATCACCACAATGGCAGACTCGAACTGTCCAAAGAGATACTTGATAACACAGAACATCATGATCAGTATATAAACTAGGGGGAGCTAGCTGGGAGGGGCCAGGCTGGGCATCTGTCAGTAGGTGGTGAGTAATTATATTCTTCATTACATGCGTTTCTTGGGTTTTATCTCTTTCTCCCTCTCCCTTTTATCACAACAAGAAGAAGAACAATAATATTATTTTACTTTTTTCAATTATTAAATTATCTCAATTCATGAGGTTTAGTTTTTTTTCTTTTCCCTGATTCTCTTCCCCGTCCCATTGTGGGACAAGGGAGTGAGTGAGCAGCTGCAGGGTACTTAGTTGCAGGCTGGGATTAAATTGCAACACCTACTTGTCAGAGAAACTTCTATTTGCCAGGGATGTGTAATTCCTGGCATGTGAGAAAACAGAAATTACACCTTTTCTTTGGATCTTTTAGAAGGGAAAGTATGGTATATTAAAAGTTAGACTCTACGATCCTTGTGGGTCCCTTCCAACTCAGAATATTCTGTGATTCTGTGATCTTGCTCATGTGGTGGAAAACCAAAGCAAACAAAACCCCTAAATTTGTTAAAGCTTATAAATTACTTTATTAGGCAACACAATCAATGATAAATATGTTTTAACAGGACACATCCACTTACTCACTTCTACCGTGCTGTTCTTGAACATTAAGCAGTTGCTTTATGCACTTTGCAGCATCAGTCAAACATTTTCTGTTATACCAGACTGTGTAATCTATCATTCAAAAAATTGTAATCAAGATCTACAGATTACGTACCTAAAACTCAGCACAAGCATTTTAAATAATCAATTGGTATTTAATTAACACACAATTGCTGCCCTAATACTGCATCAAATCCTCTTAAAGTGTGTCCATAATTCCCACTAGAGTGGTAATGTCCTGAGAGTGAAAGAAATACCCTGTGATCATTAGAAGAGTATTGCAAATTATAGAGTTTTTGTCAAGAGATTAAGCACTTCCAGAATCTATTACACATTAAAAAAAATCACTTTAGAACAGAAAAGAATTATGGTACCTCCTTCTAATAAAATACATTTTAGTGTTGTATGTTGGTTTGAATAAATAGATTATCTCAGCATCCTTTCCAACTAATGTACATAAGACTTCTGCACAGTACTTTTATAAAATATGATACAGAAAATTGCTTAGAAAGAGTGATGCAAACTCAATTTTTTCAAGTACATTGTAGCACCTATGCTACAAAGACAGGCTCTGAGAATTGGGGTTTTTCAGCCTGGAGAAGGGAAGGTTCTAGGGTGACCTTATAGCAACCTTCCAGTACCTGAAGCAGGTTTACAAGAAGACTGAAGATGGACTTTTTACAAGGTGTGGTGGGTTGACCTTGACTGGACGCCAGGTGCCCACCCAGCCACTCTATCAGTCCCCTTCCCAGTGGGACAGAGGAGAGAGTAAGGTGCAAAAAAACCCAACTTGTGGGTTGGGATAAGGCAGTTTATTCAAAGCAAAAAGTAAAGCGAAGCTTGTGCACGCAGAAGCGAAACATAGCAGGGTTTATTCTCTGCTTCCCAGGAGCAGTGATGGTCGGCCACTCCTGAGAAGCAGGGCTTCAGTACGTGTGATGGTTCCCCAGCAGGCAGCCATTAGACAATGAATGCCCACCCTCCTGCTCTGTGCCTTAGCTTTTACGTCTGAGCTGATGTCATACAGCACAGAATATCCCTTTGGTCAGTTTGGGTCAGCTGGCCTTCTTGGGTCCCCTCCTGGGATCTTGCCCTCAACTAAGGAAGGAATGTTACAGTGCTGATGCTGTGCCTGCCCTGCTCAGCAGTAGCCAAAACACCAGTGTGTTATCAACACCCTTCTAGAGGCCAATGCAAAGCACAGCACTGTGAGGGCTTCATGGGGAAATGAAAAAAGGAACTCCAGCTCAGCTGGACCCAATACACCAGGGTATAAAGTGATAGGGCAAGGGACAATTGCTTAAAACTGAAAGAGAGTAAGGTTAGATTAGATATTAAGAAGAAAATGTTTATTGGAATGGTGGTGAGACACTGGAACAGGTTTCCCAGAGATGTGTATGCCCCATCCCTGGAGATGTTCAAGGTGAGGCTGGATGGGGCTTTGAGCAACCTGATCGAGTGGAAGATGTCCCTACCCATGGGCAGCTGTGTTTGAACCAGATGATCTTTAAGGCCCCTTCCAACCCAAACTGTTCTATGATTCTATGAAAATGTAGCACAAATATTAGCTGTAATGACCAAAAAAACCCCAAAACCCCCAACCAACCAAACAAAAAACAAACAGGAGATATTTCCTTCAATTTTGCAAAGAGAAATGGTTGGAAGAGTCCTAATGAAAATAGATTCAAGGAACACTCCTTGTTTTCGATTTGAAAGAAGTCAAACATTACCTTATAATTAGTTATTTAATGAATAAAATAAAGAATTATGATATACACAGACTAATTTTAACCAACCTGTCATGCCACAGTCAGAATGTACAAAAAGGAACAGGTTTAAGACAAGAATAATAGTTGTTCTGTGCTGAAGCAAGGATTAATCAAACCAAGAACTGTTAGTCCAGCGGATCTGTTGACTAACGTAAGTGTATGTGTGGCATACATGGTGGCACTTGGGATGACACACAGCTTCTTCCAAGCTGTGGTTTCCCCCCGGGAATATATCTCTTTCTTCATATTTAGTAGGCTTTTCAAAAACACTTTTTTCTCCACTAGAGAAACTTCTGGTCTTTCAATGCCTTTATAAACCTAGCTCTTTCAGTTTCCTGGGGCAAAGATTTCTATGATCTAATTACTTACACTTTGCAATAGTACTTTCACTTGTTTCGTCTTCCTGCCTAATAATTGCACTAGAATCTAGACAGATTCCAGTCTTCGTGCTGTGTTACATTGCTTATAGTTTTGTATACTTCTGTCATCTGCAATTTTAATGGATGATTTCAGTGAGGGGCTGAATACAAGTTCTAAAAATTGATCCATTCAAAAGCAAAAGATTTTCAACTAGCAGTGAGTATTGCATTTCAAAAGAGTAGAATATACATGGGTTTAAATATTTACAGATCTTCATGAAGCCAGTAGAATTCCAAGTTGCTGTTGCTGTTCCACAGGTCTCATACAGGGCAAAAACTCTTCTATTAGAGATTCCTGTTTCTGTGCTTGCACATCTATCAAAAAAATATAGATAGAGAATCTAGGTAGGAGTCAAATTGAAAGGTAGAATTCCACCATACTTAGATCAATTGTTTCTACCACCATTTCTATTTTTTTAATGTGCTTTGTTTTGCTTTGTTATTTTGGTTTGGTTTTGGTTTTTTTAATCCAAAATGTTTTGTAAAAGTGACTGTTACCAGTACTTACACTATAGCTCTGTGCCCTAGCTGGTAGACAAATATAATATTTATTCATCTACTGTGATTTTCACATACATGGATTCTCAAGAATATGTCTGTATGTGCTTATAGGTCTGTATTTATATACGTATATATTTCTAGATACACACACGTAACCCCTTCCTGTACACTGATAAAAGTTGTTTTAAGCTCCACGAGTAAAAAACCTGTCTGAAAGTGAGAAGCACCAAGATGGATTCTCTGGCGTTCTTAATCTGAAGTGCTCCCTCTGCATACTCATCAGGTCTTCAGAAGATTTCTTATTTTTCAGTCCCATCTCCTACAGAAATAACACAATGTGATGATCACATCTAAATCTTTAGAGCTGCTTAGTTCCAACTACATTTTGCAGTAGATGCCCAACAGGCATCTAATCTAACTGGATTTTCTGCAGTTTTGTAAAAACAGGCTTGGTCAAACAAAGGAGGAAAATCTTAATGATTTTGTGACAGAAGAAAAGATGAAGAAATAAACTGGGCTTTAGCAGACATGGAACAACCAACCTGGAAGAGAGGATAAATACCTGAACTGTAAGAAAGCTTCAGCTGGAGTTTATTCTTAAACTCCAAAGTTGCTCAAATGCACATGAATCTATTGAAAATGCTGCTCATTCTGGTGGGACAGATTATTGTCATGAACGACTACTTTAAAAAAATAAATATATATGCTTTGTATGTACACACATATATATATGCACGGACACATAAATACACTTTCATGATATGCGTAGAGGGAGGCTTCGAGGCTTTATTCTCTGTTCATCTCATATTGCCATTAATTTTATGACTTTTTGGAGCTCTTCAGTGAATCATTCTGTCCTACATTATGATGAAAATATTTTCATCCTGGAAAGTGTTAACATGAAGCTGACCTCTTAGTACACTAAAGAAAAAAACCATAATGGTAACATTAATTAAAGTAGTATTTATTTTTGAAGAGGACAGCTGGCTACATAGAATCCTGGACTTGATTAATGTCTGTAACTTATTAGTCTTCTTCTTCTCTTTATAATTTTTTTCTTAAATACATTTATATTAGTTAACTGCACCATCTATATTAAAAGTTTGTTCCATCTTCCAGCATTTCTCTATCTAATAATGAATTTCTATTTATGTATATTTTCTTTGTCATTTAAACTCCATTCAACTTGACCGGAAAGTTCAGAGCAATGATCAATCTTAACCTTGAGGGCATGATAGATAATATGAATTTTGGACAGATGTACATCTCACTAGGTAAAAAAACCTGTCAGGATTACTGAGCCTATACCTTTATAATATTTCATATTTTTCTACTATGCTATCTGACTGTCTTCAAGTACAGTGTTAAGCAATGACTTCTAGCTGGAACATACAACTATTTCCTTGGGTGTGGATGCATTATTCCTTTTATATGTATGATGTATTATACATTTTGAGTCTTAGAGAAGTATACTTGTATACTTGTACTTCTTGTCACTCATTTTTGAACTTGAAGAAATCCTAGAGTTTTATCTTTCTGGAAATCTTAAACAAATATTTTATAGAATGGGTGATTAGATATATTTGATGGCATCTCACATTGCTTTAGCAGCATACAGGTTTACTTAGCTTTCTGCAGGATAACGTCATCTGGTTAAAAAGCAGCAGTTGCATGTATTTTTAAAATGTCACTTTTGTTGTCTCTTAGTCACAAACTAGGCCACGTATTTTATAATGACAATGAATGCGGCAACAGCACGGTCTGTGAATAAGCATTGTGCTATTTTTGTTCAATTTATAAGGATGGAAGTCAAGCAAAATGAGACATTCAATGTTCAGATAATGAGAGTGAAACCACATGAAGGTTTTACATTTTTTCTTTTCCTGTTGAATACCACTGAACTATATAAACCCTCTTGCATCTAGAAAGTAAAATAACTAATTAAGCTAGACATAAAATTCCATGTTAGCACCATAGACTAAGAAAAATAAATGCTATCTTGGTAAAATGACAATATTTACATTTTTGTTATTGTTTGTAAGAAACACAGTGATTTTTTTAGATATGATTTAAGTGATCCAGTCTTTTCCTTCAATTAAAAGTTGTGATATTTTGTTCAATTGTCAAAGAATAACTGAATTATGTCTAAAATTTATATTTTTCTCTTTTTTTTTTTACTAGGTTTATAACATTGAATCACATAATTTCTGACAAATGTCAACATTTTACAACTTGACTTGGATTTTGGTTCTTTTCCAGTGCACATGGTCTAGTTTAGGTGTCATATTAGTGAAAATCAGGTTCTTCACAGAGTATCCAGCCAAGTACACTATCTTATTCCCAGTTGCTAAATGTTTGCACTTTCTTATCTGTATATCATGTTACTGTTTAAAACAATGTCCTTGGGAATTATCAACAAACTTTACTTTCTGTTATACACTAATATTATACACGGGAGCCAATTATTGAAAGTGTTATGAACAGATGGTGCACTAAACAATGGAGAAGTAGTGTTCAATAACGTAACATAATAGGCCAGTATACTACATAACAATGTTAAAAATCTTCCACCTATTTGACACTTGAGGAATAAAATTTAGTTATTATTAGTGAATCTATATTTGTATGAAAAAAACACTGCTTTTCATTAAAACAGATTCATTTTGGAACCTTCCTGTAACAGATGATTATTTTCCTGGCTTTAGGGGACAGTTATAGATGTCCACATGTATATGCAAGTGTTCATGCAACAGAGTTTGTAATGAATATTTTCCATTTTCTTCTTTTTTATGCAATCATTTAAACCAAGAATTTATGACAAAAGGACCATAAAACTTCTACCAGAAAATTAGTTTTAATACTAGATGGGTTTTTTCCACTTTAAGTTACATATAAAAGTAGCTGAGCTGGTCTTCACCGCTCTGAGTAGGCTAATTATCCCATTGAATTTTAATACCTTTGAATGGAACTACTCAAAAAAAGTCCCAGCTAGCTGATGGGGAATATACCCACTCTTTAACTATGATTAATATAAGTGCATTTTAGAAGACACCATCCAGTAGTTTAACATCTCTGAATGGTATGTGAGTATTACCTGGGAGTCATCTGCCATTCAGACCACCCATATTACATACTTAGAGTGGAATATATCTCTTTCATCATATTTTCCCTTAAGATCCAAGTGAGTTCCCACTCTGTAGTATTAGGAAGCTATAGATTCCTATAATGTTGTATTTCTATTTCACTAACAGAAAATAAGGGATAAGGTCTTTAAATCAGTAGCCTTCATAATGTCTTCGAGTCCATGTCTAGTTACCTTTTATATTTTGCTCAGGGCTGACTTTGAACCAAGAGCTTGAAAGAGCTCAAAGGGAAGGAATGAACTTCCCAGAAGGACTAGGAAAACATTCTCTAGATATCTATGCCGTGGAATATAAAGCAACTTTAAGGGACTGCTTAAATAGAATTAAGTATTTCCATTTTTGATCAAAATGTAAGAGAGAAATTAATAAAAATATCGTGGAAAATTAAAGAGATGATGTCTCTAATAGATGGACATTTTTGAGTCAGTTTTAAGATAGAAGTAGTATAAATGACCAATTGAGTTTTTCAAAATCTATTCAGTCATGCAGAACTGTTAAAAATGTTATCAGACATCTCTCCCCTCCCAATAACATAAAGCTGCTGTTCTGTAGCTGATGGTTTGGATTCAAGTTAAATCTTAAATACAGAAAACCTGTCTTAAAATCATTAACCTTTTAAATACATTTTGGTGTTTTTTGTAGTATAGTTACATATCTAATGCATCGGTCCCCTTAGAATACATTTGATTTAAGATGATTTATCTTCTGCATAACCATGAAATGCTAATCCCTACAGCAGGACTGAGTTTTTCTTCTCATAAAGTAACACAGGGCCTTGAGAAACTGCTGCTATTCTTAGATATAGAAGCCAGGTACTAGTCTTTAATTATGGCTAAACTTCAGAAATTTCAAATTTGAGTGAGAATCTTACTGCCTTAGATGTTTTACTGAACATCTCATTAAACATTTTAAACTAAATATTTGAGAATCTTGTGAAATGTTAACACCTGCAACCTCTGGCTGGACTTGCCATATCACTTCCCTGCACTTCTCAGCTTTTTCCTACTATTGGGCTCTAATTGACCATCCTCCAACCAATGTGTTGGCAGCTGCAGGCTGCCTGCAGATGGTGTCCCTGGAGTCTACCAAGAAAGATGGTCAGCTTCTGGGATCTGTCGTGAAGCTGAGCATGCTTTCCAAAGGACGCATTCAACTGATGTGGACCCTGCTCTCCACAGCACAACAAAGCCAATCTCCCAAATGGCTCGTGGAGTACTTGAAGATAAAGAGTCAGTATAGTCCTATGACTTTAGTCTCCCTTCACACTTGGGACCTCCAGCTGCTATCCAGTGTTTATCCGAGGTAAGATAAGCATTGTACATAACATAACTGGAGAAACAAAAGATCATTTTTTCCTTAAAAATTTAAATGTGGTTGGTTGTAGGGTTTTTGTTTGGTTATGGTTTTTAACTGACACCTTTCTGTAAACATTAAAAGGACTCAAACATACGGATGTTTGCTCAGAATATATAATCTAGTCAGTCTTGTGGCTTTGAAAGAAAGAGTTAACAATTTGTGTTCAAATTAATATCTTTTGTTGAAGTAATTGCATCTTCTAACCCTGTTAATTTTACAAGAGGCAATTTCCATTTATTATCTTTTTTATTGATTTTATGACATTAACTGTAACGAGAAAACGAATAAAAGTTTTTGTCTACAACTTCTTACAAACAAAACGAATGAAGAGAATTAAACTTCTGCTGAGTCTTACTGGCTTATTCTTTACTATTCATCCTCATGTATTATGTATGAAAAGCTAACACATTGCCAATCCATTATTTTTTTTCTGATGTGATACAATGCAAAAATTTTCTTTTCACGTTTCAAAAACATGTCCATTTTTATGAGAGAAGCATTCTTTTCATATAGCAGGAAATGTGTATTTTAACTGAAGCATTCCTTTGTCTATATTCTGCAAACCATATTTATATGAATCTGTGACTCTTTCTCTGGATCAGATCCAGAAAGAGAAAAAATTAGTCCTGGCTTGACATGAGTTAAAGCTTTTTAAGTAACATTCTGATTCTGCTGCTGAAAAACTGAGAAGAGGAAAGCCAGAGAGTTTCGTATGATGATCTTTTTCTTCATAGGACCTTAATGTCACTCGGAACTGAATGCAATGAACAGATAAAAATTCCCCCACGGAAGATCCAGCTGGGAAGCATATGCTTCATACCACCTCTCCAAATAAAAATTAGGATCAGAGAGATGTAGCAGTGGAGTCTACTGGAAGATGAGTGCAGAACAGAAAAGATGGGCAGGAGTGTAGAAAATGTGCTGAGAATGTAAGGAGATTTTGCACCTATACAGCCATTGTTGGAGAATTTTTATTATAATATATAATAAACTTGGAATTTGAATTTCAGAACATCAGATTTGCAAAATTGCTCACACAGTGAACAAATAAATGACAGAATGTTGTTTCTGCAAATAACTATTTTTCATACAGTTTGCTTGTTTGATAAATGTATTGCTACAGCACAACTTAAGGTGCATCTGTTGAGAAAATTCTGGAAGTAAACCCATAAAGTAGCAATGAACAAGACCATAATCAGGACTTCTAACCGAAGTTTGTCTCTTAGAACACAAAGTTTGTTTCTTTTTCACTATAGAGAGGCCATTTCACTGAGACCATGTAGTTCTGCATTTAAAAGATTACATATTATCTTAGCCATTAAATACGTTTCAGTTTTAAAGCTCTAACAAAAAAAAAACAAAATAACATCAGCAGGAAAAATTAGTAGATTGATTTCTATTTGTAAGAGTGAGAGAATCAAAAGGAATGGAAATTGAAAATATACATTTTTCATTTAGATTTAAAAATTCTAAGTATTTTACTATCTCCTGAGCTACAATCCTCATTTGATCTGAAATATCTTGTGTATTGCTATAATTTTAAGTTTATTGTCTCTCATAAAATAACATATTTCATGGATATTGGGGTTTTTATATATATAAAGTAACATACATTACGTTTATAGTTAGCAAGTCTTCTAGTCCTTGCCAGCATTCAAATGTATTTAGGAAGAAAATCTCTGGGGCATATCACTAATAGTCAATGAGAAAAGTGAGAAAACTAGGCAAACAATATAAATTGCATGCAAAGACTGGAATTATGTTGAATCTATGTTTCCTTGCAAACTCACCTTAGGGTATTTAAGATTACTCTAAATGCATGATATAAAGAAAACAACTTAATTATGTATGAATGTATTTGTTTGATTTATTTTGTATTATTTTCAGTGCTTTATTAGTAGTAGTATTAATATTACTAATATTTTTTCAGGAAAAAATATTTCCAAGTTAAGAAAATAAAAAAAAAAATTTCCCTGTGGAATAAAAACATCTTTATGGCTGAAAGGGAACCTCTGCTTAGTCTTGCCTTGTTCTACTGTATACAACTACCTCAGTACCACAATCATACTAAACGTTCCATTTCAACACTTTTTAAGGTTGTTCTGAATGTTACTGTTGGTAGTTCCAACCTTGTGCTAAAGAAGTAATAAAAAAGATGCTGTGAAGAAGGGGAAGCAGTCTTGATCCAAAAAAAGAAAATAATTTAGTTATAGTATAATATTTATCTAAAAACTCCTCAAAGGAAGACTCTTCCACAGTGGTTTTGATTCTGAACTTGAAATTGTACTTTCTCCAGACACAAATTTGTCTTCCAGAGGGTGTTAATAGTAATACAGAAAAGAGATGTAATGTGTCACAGGAGGCATTGCCTTCTCTTCCCTTATTTATGATTTTATCATTTTTCTTGTAAACATTTCTGTGTAGGTATTATGCACTGAATTTTGCACTATATTATTCATTTGTTATGTTTGCTATTTATTTGCCCACTCAGCAGAGTACAGATTGCGTGTGGGCATACATTCTTGTATTGTGGCTGCACAGCTTGTTCGTGGAGAATTGTAGCTATCCCAGGACAAGCTCGTGGAGTCATAGGTACACAAGAACTGGCATTGTGCAAATGAGCCATTTATAGTCCCAGCTCTGGGGAAGATGTGAGAGAGTCCTGCCAGTGTGTCTGCTTCATTCTGCAGTTAGTTTACTTGAGAGATGTGATGGAAATCTAGACCATCCTGCTGGATGATATGGCTCAACTTTTCTGGCTCCTCCCAGGAAATGGTCTGTGTTCTGAAGGCCAATATTTTTGTACCTGGAAGCCTGTGTGTACATAATGAACCTCTTACAGAATTGAGGCCATCATAGATTAGCTCTGTGGGAAGACCATGAATTTATCCCAGAAAGTGAATTTTTAATGAGTTTTTTTGAGGAAACCTTTTAAGGTAGCTAGTGCAGGGTACACAGACAATATTTTATGCTCATATGAAACTGTATTTTTTTACTTCTGTACGTATTTATAAAGGGAAAAAGTAAACTAACATGTCACCCAAGTGAAGAAGTGAAATTTCTACACTTCCTTTTCTTAACTTTACTGAATGACCCTTCAGGATTGAAACCATGTACATGAGGGAAATGCCTTGGTTAAGATAATAGGAAGCTTCAACCACTGAACTTCTAAGCATGAACTCCTGATGAAGTAAGCTCCAAGAAACCAGGTGACTAAAACTTGTTGAAGGGAGCAAGACGGTAATGCAGATAGATGAACAATAAAACATGAGTGATTTTAGAGAGCAACTTGGGAAGTTGTTCTGCTCCCTGACAGATTTGCAAGTCTACTGAAACAGTTGAGAACACATCCTACTGTATCTCACTCTAGAGTGACAGGTTTGGTATGATAGGGGATAGAAATATAATCCCTTCTAATGGATGATAGCGCTCAAATCTCCTGACCTCCCAGGATAAAAATGAGAACAAATCTTAGATATTTTTGAACAATTTTGCTCCCTTCCTGTAAGAAAAGAGATATTACAACAAGAAAAGTTACACTAAGGGCAACAAGGATGATCAAAGGTATGACATGGTTTCTGTGAGAAGGGTGATTAAATACAGTAGTCTGGCCCGGAAGAGAAATGATCTAAGGTGGATACAGCAGAATGTCAGGAGTGTCAGGGAGAAGGTAAATAGGGAAAAATTGTTTACTGTCTCTTCTAATACAAGACATAGATAGCATCAGATGAGACAAGTATGTCTCTAGTTCTAAACAAAAAAAAGGAGATACTTCTTTGGGTGTAGCAAACCATGGAATTCTCTCCTGCAGGAATTAGATATACTCTGAGTGTAAGTGAATGAGCGTCATATGTATGAAGGGAAAAAATCAGGGACAGCTACAAAAGAGTAATACCTTTTTACATGTCAGTAACTGCTATAGATTTGATGTATAGTTTAAGGAGTGCCTTTGCAGTGTTTGCTAGAGATCTGCTATTGGCTATGTCAGGTACAAAAATTGGGATAACTCTTTCTTTGGTCTGATATGATATGACTTATGTTATTCCTGTAAATGTTTCTTGCTACAGAAAATTCTCTTACCAATGTCCACAAGTTCCATTAAGGTTTACATCTCATTTGGAAACTGACTTCTCTGATGACAGAGAAAAAAAGACATCTGTGACTTTAGAGATACAGTGACTAATAGCATGCACTTTTGTTGTAATTATGCCCAAACTGAAGCATAATAGCACAAAACTAAGGAAAATTGGTATTACATTTGATTACTCTTAATATCATAAGCATGAAAAAGGGAATAAGAAGTTGAGTTTTAGGAGAGGGTTTAAAATGGCATTAGAAAAAAAGTTGGTTGATCATAACCATGACAGTCCTAAATGCTCATTTTTTACGTGTAAATGTTCCTCCTTGTTTCCATCTTCTAAACAATGTTTTAATAAACCTGTTACATTACTTTGTTGGTCATCCCTTGATTTCTGCTTAAGTTTTTGCATCCTGTGGTGCTTACAGATACAGTTAATGAGCAGTTAATCAGCTGTCAGTAATGTTTTTGTTACAATTTTCAGACAATTGCATTTAGAACGGTCCTGTCTAGAATATGAAGCAGCTACTAGAAATTATTTCCTTTATTCCAAGTAGCTAAGGTTTCTTTGTGGTATCTGCTCTTCTGTTGACATACATGCAAAGCTTTTAGCTTCTAGTGTATCCTGTCAGCTCTCACTCTTCCCACTTTAAATCAAGTAATTTTACCCAACACCATTTGCCAATTAACAGTAATTAATTTTATGGTATATTTGGCAACAGTTGCATATTGATTCATTAATGAGTCTGATGTTTGGTTTGTTATATTGTTTTGAACTTTATCGCAACTAACAGAGCACATACTTCTAAAAGAATGTTCTCTGTGAATTGCTTTCACACTTTTAATTGTCTGTCCTTGACAGTATTCTGATGCTTTAAAGATGGATAAATAAACCTACCGAGTAAAAATATATTGATTTGAGTCAGTCAGGATCTTGTACACAGAGGACAGTGCTGGATAGAATAAAACCATTCCAATTATACTGAGCTAATGAAGGAAAATTCCCCTTTTTACTTTTTCCTATTGGAATGAGACATATCTACTGCTGGTATTGCTGATTTGTCCATTTTTTATGTACAGGCATCACGGTACCATGAACTAAAATCAAGAATCAAAAAACAATGCAAAGCATGTTCTTCAAGTGGAAGAATAACTGATTGGAATATTTTATGCACATAGAAAAGCCTTACACATCTATTCTGATGCACAGTTTATTAATTTTAAAATGGAGTTTTAGACTGAACAAAACCTTATTTAGTGATTTAGTTAAAATTTTCCACTGCAAGACAATTGAATCAACACAAAGACCCTGAGATTAGCTCAGCTGGTTAGAGCATGGTGCCAGTAATGCCAAGGTCACAGGTTTGATCCCCATAGAGGCCATTCGTTTAAGACTTGATGATCCTTCTAGGTCCCTTCCAACTCAGAATATTCCATGACTATATTGATAACTGAAGTTACTGTCAAATTTCACAGTACATAAATATTTAATTTCATAGGTTTTTAAAATCAACATATTCATACTTTCCTGGTATGATGTATACAATGTATAGTATACTGCAATAGCAATATCGCAGTTAGCTCTTACAGTGGAAGCTACATTCACACAGATCAATTGGCTTTACACACAAAACCCGAAGAAAGAACACTGAATTGATATGGCTGGACTTGTTATGAAAATTCATTCAGAAATATCCCAGGTATAGACCCATACTTTGCTCAAACCCTGCATTTTGGTAAGAACTTTAACTTTATAATTAAAAAGGGTAAAGTAAACCTAAAATTAACATTTTATTAATAATTTGGACTTCTCACATGTTTGATTTAGAGAAAAGAAAAGGAAAAAAACAAATCTATATTAACTTAAAATTATATATTTCTCCTGTTGGTTTTTGCTTTGTCACTAAAATGGGGGGCGGGGGGGCAAAAAGCGAAACAATTAGTAATGTAACTACTAGTCACTCAGCACTAATACAAATATTCTTCAGGATAATCCATTCCTGTGCTTCAGGTAGCTTTCAGTCTAGAAGGCAACTATGGATATTGGACATTCAGACTGATATTAGAAGAGCGTTCAGTTCAAATGGTGTAGTCTGAGAGTTTTCTATTGAAGGAAACTTAATTCGCACACAAGGTTGGTGTTCCTGATGGCAAAACCAGACATGAAATGTAAGCTGAAACCCAAATTGCACCACAGGACCGTGAAGCAAGGACAAGAGTCTGTGAAACTATTTGCTGATGGGCCAGTGGGGTTTCAAGGAGGGAGCAACCATGGCCTGTCTAATTGCCAGCTAAGCTAATTTTTAATGGACTAGAAAGAACAACAGTGCTAATGACAGGTGCTTCATAAACCTAAGCTGTGTCCATATTTTCTGGATAAACCCAGTATTTCATAACTGTTTCTTGAAGCTTCTTTTATTATTCCCTGAATCTTCTCTTAGCTATTCTCTTTGCACAAAAGGGCTATCCCTTTCATGGTTAAAGTCTGACAGTAATGCACTGAAACGCATCAGCATGAAATATGGGGGTTTATTTTTATACATTCTTGATCATATTTTTAAAGTATAGATACTGAAACCACTTTAGGGCATAACTGAAGGGTCCTTTTAAAATGTCCCTGCTGGCCGTATTGAGCTGATGAGACAGATAGTGAAACTGGCCTTGCTGATGTAATAGTGTCTTTGCTAGGCTGTAAACAATGGCTTTAATCAAGATCCTAAATGCTTTACAGACAAAATGTTCTTTCAGGGTTTCCTGATTTTATGGAGTCAGAGCGAGTGTTTTGCTTTTGCTCCCACTGTGTAATTCTCCCCACTCTCAATGTCTTCTTATCCTTATAAATCTTGACAACTGAAGGCAATTGCTTAAACTATTTTCAATGCACTGACAGCTGTTAATATAATAGATTATGTTGTAAGTAATGTCTTTGCTTTGTCTTGCTGAAAAGGAAAGACAAAATGTGGTAAGAAATTCCTCTTAGGAACAAGTTTTATTCTGTTTATGAAGTATGCAGATGAGAAAGGCAGAGGTGCACCCCTTTATACTCAAACCTCTCTCACCTTCTAAAAGGACAGGCATCAGCATATAGACATTGGAGAACTCATGATTACTTAGCAGTGCACCCATATCTCCACAATGAAAGTGCTGATTAGGATACCTGGATACAACAGTAAACCAGAAAAAAAGAAGCATTTACATGCACAGTGAAAACACTTTTCCACCCCTCTCAGTTGGTGCGGGTTTTTCCTCAGCTTCATTCCCAGGCTCAACTTTTCTCCTCCATTGCAGATACCACTCCTCACTGCTTTGTTGTTGCCACAGGTTACATCTCAGTATGGTATGGAGGGTTGTGGCCAAGGCATAGTGGTTTATCTCTGATGGTCTCTCATAATGACCCTTTTCTGGTGCTTCATGTAGGTCCTCCATGTGTCACTGTCCCTCTGGGGGAGTGGAGCACTAACACTTCAAAACTTGGTGCCCCCACTACTTTTTCTTGCTCTGCTCTTCCCTGGCCCTCTCTCCCTATCATTTTTTGCCCTTGCTTAAGCACACTTCCACAGCGTTACCACCATCTTGCCTTAGGGTCTGCAGTGGGTCCATCTGGAACTGGTTGTGTCCAGCACGGGGCAGCCCAGAACTCTGCTCATGGAGACAAGATCTGCAGCCCACCACTGCCAGCACCTGGGCAGTGCCAGCAATACAATCGGCACGTAAATTTGCAACTGTGCATCGCATTACAAGTCTGTGCATTGCTGGAGGTCTTTCACAACAGGCCCAAGGGAGTGAATATTCTTCTAGTCAGAGTGAGACCAAGTTTGCTGCTGGAGAACAGGAGTTTTAAGTATAGCACAGTCAATTACCTGAATCATTTAGGGGAGGATTTTGATATTTCAAAGTATGGCTTCAATACTTACCAGAGAAATAAAGCAGAGAAGTCAACTGTTTGGGTTTTTTTAATTAAATTTATTTTATTATGAATAAGATTCATTCTTTTGGGTTTTTTTTGTTTACTTTGGTTTTGTTTGTTTGTTGGTTGGTTTGGTTTGGTTTTTGGTTTTTCTGGGGGGGTTATTTGTTTGTTTGTTTGTTTTACTTTGTAATATGCAACAACATACAAAAGAAGAAATGAAATAAAAAGTCATTTAAGCCAAATACTAAACACTAATTTACAAAATATTGAAATGGAGCATGTTCTTTTCTTCTGAAAGGTACTTCTTCATATTTGAAGTGTTTTGATATATTATGACTCCACAGAGCCTTCTTAAGGAACTCCTCTTACATGTTCCCCTTTGAAATGCAATCTATTTCCAGTGACACAGAGGAATCAGGCTCATTTTTGTGCTCATAAGGGGAGGTTTTGAAAAAGACAATTACTACCTGTGCACCATGCCTACAGCCTGGATTTGTGTAAAATTTTTTAAGGATCTTTCCTCTCCACACTCAGATGACTCAGAAAGGATAACAGGAATTAGGATGGTCATGCCAGTATATCTATGACTTGCTAAACCTAAAAAAGAAACCCCAACTTACTGTGGTCCTCAGGCAGTTCTGCTTATTGCAGTTATATATTATAGAAGGAGCATCTATAGCCCTTAACATGTTGTTCACTGATACTTTCCATGACAAATATATTTTTCCTGCAGTGTATCTAGGGTCAGGAAGAGCCCTTAAATATTTTAATGAATCATAGAATCAGTTAGGTTGGAAAAGACTTTTAAGATCATTGAGTCCAACCATAAACCCAACACACCCTCCTCCAGTTGGCATTGAGGGTTGTCTGCGTTGTCCCTTAGGGTGACCAGGAACAGCTGCTTAGGGAAATGTTATGAAAAGCAGGTATAGGTCAAGCAGTCATTTTGTGATTCTGAGGCTTGGTGTACAAGTTTGCTTAGGTGATTTATGAACTCTTGAACTCTTGAATGTTGTTGTACCTCATTTAGGAAATGGTTTTGGCCGAACACTAGTATCATCCAATGACCCAGCCACCCATGTGTGCAGTATTTCAGTATCTCACCTCCTAAGAACGTGTATTAAGCATCATTTCTAAAGTGGATAAAAATGGTATTTTTTCCATCACCAAAATAAGCTTCAATTTGAAAAAAGGTGTGTGAAGTACAGCAAAATAGTTATACCCATATGTCTATCTCCATGTATAGTCCCATCTAGCAACAGTAAGCATGAATCTTTCTGTGGCCTTTCCACCACCAATTACTGAAGGAAACTGTCTAATAGCACTGTATATAAAATTCAGATGTCTGAAAAGATGAAGGGAGATCTCAGTCGCATGCAAGTCACTCCTTACATAGTCTGTCAGTTGTAGTCTGCCTGCCTGTACTCATTCTGATTGCAAAATGAGGAAACTAGTGTGATCTCCTGTTTATCTGAGCTGCATGTTCTGGGTGGGGGTTTTCTGTAAGCTGTGAATTCCTGGAAAGAAGCTTCCTGTGCAGTCTGCATGCAGGAGCACAGAGTGGTTGTAAAAGTTTGCTAACAGCCACTCCATCCATAGGTAGGGTGGGATAATTTCTAAGTGGTCTTACCAGTGTTTGCAACTGTGGATTCTTCAGTGCTGTCTCTTTTTAATTAAGGGAAGTCTAACTGAATAAGCTGAGATTTTTCATCAGACAACAGCTGCTTATCATCCATAATATTTTGGATATATATTTTTTAGAAGACACTAAACCAAAAAACTCTGAATTCTAACCCACCATATACTTCTTTGTATGATGGGAAGAATGAATGTCATACTGGGATAAGAATTCCAAAACAAAACTTTTATGCATGTAAAATGCAAACTTGGAGTGTTTTTACTGGGAGATGTATTTCTATTCAAAATGAAAAATGTAGGCATATTTAAGGTTCAATAATATGGAATCATATTTTTAGCAAAAGTGAAGAGGTTAGTTTACTGATTTCCATATAGAATATATGCAGGCTATTTTCAAACTGAGATTAGACACAGTTTACCTTTTGCTGACAGTCACAGTTTCCCCATGAGCTAAAATAGACAGAAATGCCATTCCTATGCTAATTGGACAAGAAGAGTCATTGTCACAGCAGTACATCATGGAATACTCGTATTTTATATTTTACTATATGCTTTTCCCCAGTCACTAAAAGGTGCATCCAATTATGCTCATAAATGCATCCATTAGTCCTAATACCATATACGTCTGCTGTAGACCAGGGAAAAGATACAATAATTTGGAAAAAAAAAAAAAGTTAATGTAGTTCTGTCAATGTCTCAAAAAGGTTGATGAAGCATTTCTGTAGTTTGCTAATGCTTTATGCATTTACCGATAAGAATCAGTAAGGTGCCCAGAAAATTACTCTTCTGTGACAGCTTTTTTTTTCTGCCCTTATATTGTTTGTTTAATAGCAAATGTAAACTCACAAGCTGGTAGTCCAAAGTAATCAGATTGGACTAATTATTAGGACAGTGATGAAGACATTAAAATAATCATACAAAGTAAAAGAGAATCCAATGAGATGTTGGCACCTTGTAACAACCAGTATCTATAGCAAACAAAGTCTGAAAGAAATGAGAGAAGATGCATTACTGTGTTCCAATGATATTTTGCTGATTTGATCTATAGTATATCTGACCACATGCATAATAAATGCCTTCTCAAGAACAAAGTAGGACAGTACCATTGGAGCAATGCCCTTGTATCTCAGTTGAAGATACAAATACTGATATTAACTTTATAATGCTTCTACTTTTTCTCCACACAGAAGTGTTCCAGCTCTGTTTTCTGAAATTTGATATGAAAGGTAACCAAAAAGTGGTCGTATGAGAGAAAAAAGAGCAATCCCATCTTACCGTCTTATTAGATGGCTCTTATCCTTGGTCTCTTTTTTTTCTATCATAGAAGCTTTAGAATACACAAACATTAAAAAATGATATAAATCTGGTAACTCAGCTCAGAATGAAGGATAGGACTCCATAAACTAAAGAAAGACAAGCCATTTATGTATGTTAAACACCCAAAAGGACTGCTCTACTGTCACAAATTTATTCTTATGGTTAGAAAATGTACACTGATTAAATACTGATGTATCAGATGAATGGGTATCTGTGGCTCTCCAACTATTGCAACTTTTCTTAAATGAAACCTTTTCAGACTTGTGGCTTTGGGTAGCTGACATAACTGAGTTGTGTGTGGCCAGCGTGGCTCTGACAGGAGACACTATAATGCCAATGAACTGAAAAAGTTTAGGAAAAAAAAAAGTGTCACTTTTCCCTTCCAGCTTCTTGTCTCACTGATGCAGGTTTGGCTTCAAAGGATGCTGGTTGGCTCACGAAGGTACCAATCTTGTGGAGTGCTGTAAATGCAGGGCATAACTAGATGCCATTCATTTTCTTAGTGATGTATGATTGTGCAGTGTCCCTTCCAGCAACTTTAAAAGGTATTAATATAAGAGGTAGATGACATTTTGCTGAGTAAGTTTTGAATTAAGATAGGGCAGAAAAGTCTGTGTTTTCAGGTAAGTTTCTGGTGCCCCACTATTATTTCAGAATAGGGGTACTATTGCCATGCTTGGTGGTGGTGTTGTTTTTGTGTGGGTTTTTTGTTTGGTTGGTTTTGTTTATTTTTTTTTTAATCCTTGCTCTGGTTATAAAAAAAAAAAAAGAAACAACATAATGAGATTTTCCAGAAAATTGAATCTCAGTATTTGTTTTGGAATGTGTAGCTTAAAATTTTGAATTTTACACAAAAAAAAAAAAAGAAAATAAAAAGGAAAAATAATTGTGCTTCACTGTTATTTTCCCATTTCAATCTACTTTATAGAAGATCTGATACTGGACAGAGGTAGTCTGAGAAATAGGTTAGACCTCATTCATCACTTAATTTCCAAATATTGCAGTTAAACCACAAAAAATCTCAGAAGCATTTAATGAACAAAAACATACCTTTTATATAGCCTTTTAAGGTCAAGTTCTCATCTTGTCTTGCTAGATTTGCTCATTTTACTCCTACAGTTTTCAAAAGGAAAGCCTCTCATTTTGCCAAACTGACACACCCTTGTGGATGTATGTTTAAATGGAAACAAATTAACAAATCACAGGGTTGTAAAATTAATTACATGGAAACTTAGCCAGATAAAATACTTAGGAGGGAACTTTAGATACTTGGTGTGGAATACAGAAAGACACAGTTTCTTCCTTGTTAGCTTTCTGATGACTTAGAGGGCAAAAAAAGCAGAAGAAAACTGTTTTTAATGAAACTATTTCATTTTCCAGGAGCGGTTTTAAAACAGAAAATTCCCAATCCAAGGTATGACTGGTTGTTACAGTCACAGTCAATGCTGGATAATTCTGTCACAAAGGACAGATGATAGTCTGGGATGGGATTCTCTGAGTATTTCAAAGTTTCATTTGCCTGAGAAGTCATCATCTCTGTAGTCAGCAACTGCAAGAGGAGGTTGGGAACAACTGAGAAAGGATCTCTGTCTGAGACATGTCCCTTTCAGACCATATTTCAAACAAGAATCTTCTCAATAACTTGTTTTTCCTCTAACCACTGGCCTGTGGCACCTGTACCTCTACTGACCTGAGATCACACAGCATTTTATTCTGTTTCACCCAGGTGCAAATGACCACATAAGCATGCAGTGAGTCACAGCCATGGGATTTCATGGAAAAAACATTCTATTGCTTCACAGCTTCCTGTCCCTTGAGAATTCAAAGCTGTCCAAGGAAGTAAGCACATAACATAAGAGTTCACTTATCTATAGGAAAAAAGAACATATTTGTCTCTTCTATTAGAATAACAATAAGTGTGTTTTTCAGAGTTTGTGTGATGTGTCTTTTTATTCACCTTCTTCTCATATTTTCTTTCAACTACAAACTCTTCTATTCCCTCCTACCCTTTTTCTCTAAAGACTGTAATAATTTCTGGGACAAGTGGCCATATTAAATTCATATGCCTTTCCAAATAGTTCCATATCCTGCAATCACATACATTATGGGTCGCTCAAGGTGAGTCAGCAAATAGAATTTGCCATGAAGCTGTTTACATATGTATGTATACAAATGACAAATGCAGAATGCAATGTCAAAAAGCAAGGAAATGCAATCAAGAATTTATATAGTGGCATTATCAGTCAAGTGGAAAAAAAGCCTCTGTAAAACAATGAAGTCACCCTGGATCTGTCAGTTAAAAACAAACGCCAGTGCAAGTGATTATCACTAATATTGCATGTAGAAAAGTAGTATCTGTACAAGCAGCAATTTATTTTAGAGTGGCTATTTTTTTATATTGAAGAGAACAATAGTTCCCTCTTGCTTTCTTTCTCCTTGAAAGTGCTTTCTTTTTATAGGGAAGTGCAATGTGAATTGGAATAGATACAATTGGAATTGAATTCAATTATTTCCTGATTTTGCTTTTAGGGCATGACCTCTAATCCTGTAATGCTGTGCATGCCTCTAAGTTTAAGTCTTTAACCAGAGGAACTGTTAGATCTACTTTAGGTCCCCAGTGCTCTTTGGTAACTTTTTATGCACTTTATGTTACTGAGTACTCCACTGTGGCACCACCTGCACCCCAGTGCTTTGTTACCCTGAAAAAAAAAATAAAAAGACAAAAGCTTGTGGTTCAACAAACCCCAAATATTCTTTAAAATTCTAGGGGTTAATTATATGAAGAATATAAATGTTCAGGGGACATAGTTGAAAGAAAGATAAAGCTTTCTGCAACTAAGTCACTAGTGGTCCTTTTCCCCCTGTGTCCCTTTTGGGGTGCACATACAGACATCTGCACACAGTCAAGCCATTTTATTGGGAGCTCAGCAATGCTCACTCTAAAAACATAGAAAATGAACAGAAGTGTAAAGAGAAGGATAGGATTAGGACCAAGATGTCCAGGACTATTTCTGTGAATTTGTTTCCATTGTACAAAGCAGTGTAGCAGTGCAACAACAAAGCTGAAGGTCAGTTTCCTACTTCTAATCCAAATGCAACAATTTGGAGCTTAAAATGGTTCAATTTATCTTGTTTTTAATAACTATAGAAAATTTTCCAGCTAAGAAGCAGAAAGGAGCTTGAAGAACAGTCCCATTCTTCTCTGCTAACTGTTCAGGGAATATTCCAGGGTCAGCTCTTGTGGTCATAATTATTTGACATATACTAGCCTGACTAAAAAGTAAAAACACTAGCTGTGATAGCTGAAATTGGAATGTACAACCTTCCACAACAAATGTCAAATAAAAAAACCCTACAACAACATGAAAAACCCTACCCCACAAAACAAAACACAAGAAAAGAGAATTCCAGTGTTATGGTGATCATTCAAGGAGACATATGATACACTATAAATATCTTCTTTTTAATTTAGAAAGGACCTAACTTTCTGATTTTGCATTAAGACTGAATTTTTTCTAAATTCGCATTCTATTTTTTTCTTTAGAAATCCTAATTTATTTTTTTTTCCTAAAGAGTGTATTGTTTATTTGAGGGCTGTTTCTAGTGCATTGCAGATCTTGTGTATGTTAAACAGTAAAAAGGTGTTTTGAAGGGTGTGATCCTTTCTAAACATTGACTAGTTTTCTCAAAATAAATATTCCCAGGAGTAAATAGCACAGACCTACAGCACATCTGCAAAATCCAGTTATGTTTTCTCTCTTAAAGTCTATCTGCTTGTGCTTAGGTGTGTGCTGCCAGCATACTGTCCACAAACACTTGGTGAGAACAAAATTTTTATCAATAAACTCATCTGACATCATGATTTAAACTGACTGGACCCAGGTGTTTTGACGTTAGAGGTTCTTAATTAATGTCATGTGCAACAGAGTTCAGGAACCTAAACAATTTAAATCTTCAGAAACATTCCACCAACATTTCACCACCATAAATAAAAGTAGTTGAAACCCTTAACAGCATTGCCAGGATTTTCAAGTATATCTGAAAGGAACTAAGCTCATGAATCCCCTCAGCACTCAGAAGGATCTCAGTTTCCTAAATCCTGCCTATAATACACTGCCCATGAGTCTAACTGATGTGGCTTTAAATTCCCAAATTTGCAGGAACATAATGGTTACAAGTGGAGAAGGACACAAATACATCTACTGGGAACTCCCATGACTGTTGGTGTAGAACTTTATACATTTATTGCTCTCTATGCAAACTACTCGTATTTAACTACATGTGTGGCTATCTATGTTAAAAACCATGTTAGAAGATATCGAATGTTGGAAACTTGGCATTTTTCCTAGACAGTGCATTTAGGTAGTGTTTTTTCATTGCTTTATCACTGATTGTTTAAAATCAAAAAGTGTTTCATTGAAATTTAAAACAGTCCAGCTTTGGTTTTCTCTAAGAGATGATAGACTTACATTTTAGATTTTTTTATCCCTATGAAGAACATACACAATATATGTACAATGTGAGTAATATGTTCTTTGTTTTAAAAAGAGAAAGATCATGTTCTCACTCAGAGATATTTTTTTGTCCAGTTTCTGCATCACTTTTGCTGTTCTTCTAAACTTTCCTCTTTTTTCAACTGTTGGCACTGAAGTTGAAGGAACCCTTCTAGTGTCAGGTTTGACAATATCACACATAGAGAAACACCTCTATACTGGGAAACACTTCTCTATTAAAATCCCGTGATTGTCTATGAAGCCTCTTTTTCCCTTACAATGCAAAAGAAAAGGAATTCAACCTGTAAAAAATAGGGAGTTTGTTAGTTGGTGTAAGCGAAATGAATTATAAGAGGTAATAAGTATTATGACTTGTCTTTGGCCTAAAAAAGAACACTTGTGTTAATAGACATTGTCCTGCTAGTCTGAAACGCATGTAGATAACATGCCAATGTTGTTGTCACACTAGGTGTATCAAAAGATGTCTGATTATCTTACAGAAACTTAACAGTCATGATAATGTTGTCAGTGCCACTGTACTGTGTACTTATCAGTGCTTAGGTCACCCCCAAAATAAGGGAAGGTACATGACCATGGTTTTTGTATGAATATATTAATAGAATATTTAAAAGACAACATTTTGATTAGTGCTTCTTTGTGGCTTTTACTCTAAGACAAGATCTATTATATCTGTCACTTATACTGCTGCCAAACCATGAGCATGTGAAATTACTGTTAGGTTTTGTTCTAATGAAAGAACTTCTCCAGATTTTAGAAGTATTCGAGAGTTAATTCACATCTTGTCTTGTTTCTGCTGTACAAATGTTCGACACTCCAGAAATGACTTCAAATATCTGACTACTGGTAGGGACAAGCTTATAAAAAGAATATGTGTGTAGCTGGTGTGCCTCTACCTGACAGTCAACACCAAGGATTTCATTAGCCTGATTTATCTCAGCCTCCCACAGGCACTTCATGTTGAATTATTTTAATTATAGGATCATAGAATCATAGAATGGTTTGTGTTGGAAGGAACCTTAAAGATCATCTAGTTCCAACCCTGGCAGGAATACCTTCCACTGGACCAGGTTGCTCAAAACCCATCTAACCTGGCCTTGTTCTGCTATGAAGTCTAGATTTTTTTCTACAATCATAATTTTCTAGGATGCAGTTGCAAACGCTAGAGATATAGATTTTTTTTCAGAGTTTCTGTGACCTTGTTTCTTTGACTGCATTAAGACTCATTTAATGGCAGGGTCTGATAAGTCAACAATTTCAATCGCTTGGAATGAACACCTAGCCACCAATATTTGATACTGTATAAATCCATATGTCATTTGAAAAGCAGTGATTTGATATTTGTTTCCAGATCACTGAGAGGAACATTGAACAAGGTCAGGTCTGATACTAATGACTGCAAAACAGTGCTAGCAACATCCCTGTTCAGAGATGGTTGCCCTTCAATAACTACTGTGAGAACAGTTAGTTAGCCAGTATTTAATCCATTTAACATGAGCTTTATTGATGTAATGTAAAGTTCATTTTGCATTGGAGAGTCTCTGATAAAAAGAAAAATTCCTTAAGAAGTCTTAAGTATCTTATATCCATACATCAAGCAGGAAAACACTGGTAAACTGGTAGAACTCCAACGTTTTAAAAAGAGAATACCTCAGAATTATCACTTTTCAGCAGAAGTGACAATCAACACTTAGTGTAAAAATTGTGTAAATATGCATCCATGGCCAGTAAAGGATTGTTGAATCCAGTTTTCAATAGTATTTGTGACAAAATTCCATGAGGGATCACTGTGATGCAATTATTATTTATAAATACTGTTTTATAAATCTTTTCAAACTGAAAAAATAGTCTGCCAGTGCAAAGTCATCATAACTTTTCCCCTGGTTGCATGTGTTATAAAAGTATATAAAAAAATAAAATCAGACATTAGAAATGAATTTGAGAAACCTAAATCTTGCAAATTGTTATAGACTTTACCAGGAAAATCTGACCTTGCTTACAAAGTCAGCTTTCTAAATCTTCATTAGAGTTTTCTAAGTTGGGTTTTTTTCCCCCTGCAGTGGTTAGAGTCAAACAAC
Organism: Manacus vitellinus; assembly: GCF_001715985.3. Taxonomy (NCBI): domain Eukaryota; kingdom Metazoa; phylum Chordata; class Aves; order Passeriformes; family Pipridae; genus Manacus; species Manacus vitellinus. The sequence goes on along the minus strand of NW_021939396.1, from coordinate 44,336,329 downwards.
ATAAAAGATGGTTATCTAGGATTACTCTTCACTTCCTCCAACTTTTAGGGTGTGACAATTACATATCCAGCTAATCTTTTAAGTAACAGTTAAAGAGAAATAATAAAATGAATCAGCTTCTAAATCTCTTTAACTCACAAGAGGCACATATGTGAGTAAATGTTAAAGTCTGCGGAGGTAACTCCTACTCCTAACATTCATTACTACAACTGCTCCTAAAGTACTCCAGAGACCTTCTCAAAAGCAGATTGAGTATTATTGTTTCATATTAAGTTATAATGCTTATCAGAAAAAGCTATCAGTCATAAGCCATGTGACAAGGTAAAGCAGAGACACATACATCTTAAGAAAGAACTTATCCAGTTTAGATAAAAGATCATTTCTATCCTCTCAGGCCTCCAGATGCAGAATTAGAGTTACAATTCAGTGCTTAAGCCAAAGAATGCATAGATTTAAATATAATATTAAAAAAAAAATTCCCAAGTGAACATTTTGCACCTACAATGAATAGCAACTGTGTTACTGAATGCTACCAGATTTTATCCAGGTAAAACATGTGCATTTGCTGCGAGGTAGCATGACAATGAATTTTATTTCCAGAAAGACTGAAGATCAAAGGAAGTCAGACTGGTCTAATGAGCTTGGGTGGTGGAGCTGTCATTTGAAAGACATTTTCTGTTCACATCTATTACCACAGAAAAGCAGAGGCTGTCTTGGAATTGCAGCATCTGGAAAAGTGTAAAGTTGCATTTCTGCACCACTTCTTTTCTGTCCCAAGTCTGTTGTGCTATCCTTAGGACACTCCCTAATTTGCTTCTATCCATGGATTAGCACTTTAACCTAGGAAAAATGGAGAAAAACATTTCACTGTGTTTCAGATTCCAGTGTGGGGGCAGAAGATGAGCATTTGAACTAGGAAAAAGTAAGTGACTGAATACAAACATAAGTAATTCTTGTGTCAAGGCTTTGACAAGTCGTTTGTTGGAAAACCTATTTTACTGATTGCAGTCTACACTTAATAGATGTGCCATCCAGGGATGTGTCAGCTCCCTTGCAGCATACCAATTAATGGCAGTCACTAGTGGTAAAAGTAGCTCTTTTAATCTTATTAAAAAAAAGTGGCATACAATACAATTTCCTTTGTGGGAATGTCTGAATGCCTTTTATCTACTAAAAAAGAACAACACCACCCTTGAACAAGCTAGACAAGCCAGCCTCCTTGTGCCTTTTGACTAGTTATCTTTTGCTTTCCAATAGAGTTCACTGTTTATAAATCTGATCAATAGCACAGTAGTTTAGGTGTTTGTGACCCTCCTATTCACACTTTTATACTACTAGTGGTTTAAAGTTAATTGAATTTTGCCTTGATAACCCTTAAAATATTTCACATGAAAGTCAGAGTCTGTTAGACAGAGGTTTCTTCTTGATTTTTAATTACATTAATGAAAACCAGACATTAGGGGTTAGCTTTGATCTAGAATTTGGACATCTACTGCACTTGCACCATTGCTAGAAAAAAACTACGCTTCAATCCCAAGCTAACCATCTCAATATGACCGTGCCAGTATGTGGAGTGGTTTAGATCTTGATTTTTCTCCGTTCCTTGGACACCACACCTACAATAAGAATCTTGGAATAGAAATCCTCCAATTCACCTCTGAGATGACCTTTAACTGAAGAAATAGCATATTGTGCCAGTAATTGCATCCAAAACTTCATTGAGTAGATCACTCCCTTGGTCTAACTTCTAACTTGCAAGCATTTATTTTTCTCAGGCTGATGTTCAAGAGACTCAACATCTCTGTCCTTGTAGATGTTCAATATATGACTGGACAACACTGAGAAACCTGATCAAAATACTCTGAGCTGGGAATTGGACCAGGTGGTCTGTAACCTTAATCAATTTATAATTACTAAATTATTTGAAGGATACTTTGACCACTAAAATCTAGCAGTCAAACAAATGTAGTGATGGGTATAATATTTCTTTGAGGTTCTGGGTTCTTTTTTTTTTTTTTTAGTGAAATTATCCTTTTATTGAAGTCAATTAACTTTTTAACCAGATTGTTGGATCCCAAATTCATATATCTGCATGGTCTCAGTAAAAGGCCCTGGGCTATGAGAGCTGGGAAAAAACCTCAGTTTAAGAAGCAAATGGGACATCACCTGTGTTGAGTGCCCTGCCCAAGCCAGAAAGACCATATCCTGATGTTATCAAGCATCTGCAGAAGACCTATTGTGTTTTATCTCTCCTTTTGTGTTACCTGCTCCCCCCATGTAATTCCCCTAAAATAAAGTGGGTTAAGACCTCGAAATTTGTAAACCTGGATTTTCCCCTTTACCTAATCTCTGTAAAGCGCCCAATTGTAATAGGTTGACCCCCAATGAATATGTAAACCCTCCATGAATATGTAGTACCCCAGACCATAAAATACCAGTTTTTGTACTAATAAACCATTCCAGTTTCTCGCCTCTGCCTGGGATCGACTTAGCTTTATTGACCTCCACACCAGATTTTACAGTAGTGCCTTTTAACCATACAGAATCATCTGCTCAGCCTCAACCACTTCTGAAATGTTGGATTACACATTTGACCCAAAGCTTCCCCAGTGTTTCAAGCTCACATTAGAAGAATGTAAACATACACTCATCCTCAGAGACATAATAAACTCAGAGTATATACAAAAATTTTTTCAAGGTTAAAATAAAAATGTTTTACATTTGCATGTAAAGAATACTCATAGTAGTGAATTAATTATAAAACTACAGTTAAAGAGATGGAATCCAGTGCTTGGTAAACATCTATTCAGCTTTTTTAGAATCATAGAATATCCCAAGTTGGAAGAGACCCACAAGGATCACCAGGTCCAACTCCTAGCCCTGCACAGGACAACCCCAAGAATCACAACATTCAAGAATCACACCATGTGCCTGAAAGCATTGTCCAAATGCTTCTTGAGCTCCAGTTGGCTTAGTTTTGTGACCACTTCCCTATGGAGCCTGTTCCAGTTCCCCCAGGGTGTGAAGAATCTTTACCTAATATACTAAGCCAAAACCTTCCCTGACATAGGGGAGTTATAGAGTTTATATGCCATTTATAGAGTTTGTTCCATAATGAAGGATCTCAATATAGGTACTGCTGAGAGACCCAATTTTAATTTTTGCATTTAAGCAGCTATTTTGATCAACGTTGAATCACCATGCAACCTAGGATAATTGAAATCGTTCACTCTGTGCTCTGTTTCTCTTCAAAGTGACAGTAACACTACTTCATGGGAGAGCAAATTTAATGTTTGCAGTTCAGTGAGAAAAGGTAGCAAGGTTCCAGTTGAGGGAGAAATATTTGTATTCTATTAAGGAATCATAGTTTCATTGAATAAAGATTAAGATATTCTTAAACAAGTCAAGAATGGGTAATGAACTTTATTTCATAATTCCACATTCTTTCACAAGCCGTTGAGGAGTCTCTTTCACTACCCATGGAGAGTAGAAGCAACTGAGCACCTTCTCAGGGCTCTTCTGTAAGGGAGCTTATGAGACAGAGAGTGGGCTGCTGGTTTGGCTTTCTCTATAACAATTCTGCATTGCAGAAATACAGCTGAAAATCCCAAGGTATTGCTATGATCACTGGTCCTCTACATAAGGAAACAGTAATGACTGTGGAAATGGGCCTTCAAACTACCTGAAGAATGTATGGGTCTTTGCCATAATCCAGAGAGATAAATCATCATGTTCAGGGAGATTCAGAACATACCAGTTCATTTATAGGCACAGACATTTTTGATCAAGATTCATACATTAAAACCGGGTTTACTAAGAGAAAGGCAGAGGAGGGAAAAGAGAATAGAATGTGAATCAGCTTAAGTTTTTGGTCATATTAATTATTTTTGAGGTTTACAAGAACACATTTGTGTCTCCCAAAGCATTTTCCATTACGTCAGTGTATAATGGAAGTGACAGAAATTTTTAAACTGAGTTTTCCAGATTTGTGATTATTTTAATGGATCTGAAAAACAACAAAAAACCCCACATTTCCCTTACACTTATTATAAACATAATACTATCTTCATAAATTAAACAAAAATTAAACATGTAGTAATAACAGTGATAAGTTACATGAGCTGCTTGGTAAATCTTCCCAGAGGATCTCATTCTCTTAAATAGAAAGAAAAGGAAGACAATATTCTTTGCTTTTAGTTCAATACATATAGTATATATAATATATATAATAGACATATACATATTTATAAACATATACAATATATGCTTATTTATGTTTTATACACATATAGTATATACTCATATACATATGTATCTACATATATAAAAATACAAAAAATTATAATAACAGATTACAAAAATATTATTTATGTTGTAATTAATACATAATTTCATGTGTAATAGAAATATACAGCAGAAATATAAAATATTTTTATACATATATAACACAAACATATATATATGTATATATATAGTATATATATGTTGTAACTCCGCAATTCCTTTTCATGATCCCCAAAACCAGTGGAGATCTTAGAAGGAAATTGCAGGTAACCATAATCTCCATGAGATCAAGGTCTGTAAGCTGCAACCTCCTTGTGAAAATCTGTTATTCCAGGGAGTTTACTTCCAAGTCGGGCAAAGCCAGTTCACACTGAAGAGTGTACTGCGTGTGGAAATGAACAGGAGAGTAAAAGGCTACAACTTTCCTCTGAGGAGCAACAGTGTTTCAATTATCTCAAAATATTTTGAGAATGTCTCAATAAGTAATAAGAAAAATAAAGCCAAAGACAATAAGATATTGGAAACATTCTTTGGGCGTTTTTTTACAGATACCAAAGTTTTAGAGGAAATTGGAAATGTGGAGAACAAGATTGTTTTTAGATATTCTTTTTTTTTTTTTAAACTGCACTTGTAGTGACCTTGAATATACTTCCTCTGAACATATACAATACAAACCAATGAATAGAAATGAAACAATTAAACATTAGATTTTGAATGTGATATTTCTAGACGTCTAGGGCAGGTGGGATATCATAAAAATATGCTCGATGATGGATGCATCCTTCTAATGGCTGCAGAAGCCATCTGACTACTTCCAGGAAGAGCCATTACCTTCAATTCCAAACTCTCCTAACATTCCATATATCTCATGTTTCCTTAACTTTACATACTGTGAACATCTTGATTGACTTTATAGAACTATTCCCAGTGCATAAAGAGAGATGTGCACAAGATCTTGGCAGGACTTGGGCTTAAAACACTTAGTTTTCATTGTACTCTGTAGCAGACTGATGGAGGAGATAATTTGATTGATGCCAGCATCCTTTTTGCTGAAAGTATGCACCCTAATGACTGCAAAACGTGACGTGACTATTGCAGAAATCTTGAAAATACATTGGAGGAGTGAGAACAGCAGATTTCTCATTTGCATACCATATAAGTTCTTCAGTGGGTAGTTGCTGATGGCTTTTTGCTGCTCTACTAGCCTTTTCAGTATGTAAAATATTGAATATTGGTGAGCTGGCATTTCCTACTTTAATTGGCACATGGATAGACTGTTTCTCTCTAGCAGTTCCAGAGGATTGTTATGGGTCTGAGCTGAGTAAAATGGGTGTAGACATATAAGTAAATGTAGAAATTGCTAGCACCATCTATTGGTAGAAAATATAAAAATTTAAGACTATTTTCACAAAATATGCATGTACTCAAATTAGAGACTGATTGAATAAATGAGTGCTCTTGTTTTAATTATTTAAAATGCCATTAAAATATATGTAAATATATCTTTTTATAACCAGACATTTCGTCTAGGGTTTGCATCTTACTGAAGGCACTTGTGAGTTTAAAAACGTTCACTGTTTTGTATAAAGTTCTGTTAAGTCTCTAAAAACAGATGTCTTTTCTTTTCCTGGGAAAGGCTAACCAAGCTGGGAAGCTGGTTGGAATCTTGGCTTGTAACATAGGTTTAAAAAAGTAATTAAATTACAGTGTTACTCTACAGAGAGCCTATTGGACCTGATTATTTTATTATTTTATTATTCAAACGTTTTCATTTTCTGCAACAAAGGCAATAACAGACACCAAGCATGGAAGTAGTTCACTACCTGTAGGAACTGAGGAAAGAATTTTTGAGGAATAGTGGGTTTTAGGTTGAAGAAATCATTGCAACAACATGATCATCTAGCCCATACGTTAATGAACTTTTACTGTTTTCAAATGTTGACTCAACTGCTGCAGTAATAAAACTGAATAAAGGACTTGACAAGCTTGACAGGTAAGACACGTGTTGATCTGGTCTTGATATGATGGTATACTGACTTACATGTGACCTTTGAGAAAGGCAGAGGCACAAGGCACAATGTGTTTCAAATGAGATTTCCAATGGATAAAGCTGAGTTTTGGAAAAATATCTAGAGACTATTTATACTGTTGTATGTCTGAGCTTTCTTCACATACTGCTTCCTCTGGTTCATAACCTCAGAAACTTTTATTTTTAAATCAAGTTTGCTCAACAAATTTGAGGTATTGTGAAAACTGAATAAAATATTCCACTATGAGTATGGGGAAACATCCACAGCTAGATTTTTTTATTCTTCTGTTTTACAGAACAGTACAGAGAGATAAAAGCCAATGTCTAATGGTAATATTGCAGGGGATTTGATGGCAGTGACTCTTTTCTTTCTGATATATGGTCTACTGCAGCATGAATGGTTCTACATTTCCCTATTTTGACCAGTCTTAAATTCAGCCTGGTAAAGTGACTTTCACAAAGCAATTCTTCCCTTGTGGGATTGCCAAAATAACTGGTAGGGCCCCAAGTTGAGGTTAAAGATAATATTTGAGTTGTTTTTATGAAGCATTTAATTATGTTTGAAATTCTGATTGAAGGTCAGGATGCATGGGAGCATAGAAATACTTAGGCTAAGTTTTTAATATATTGCCAGTTATAGTAATCACCAGGGAAGCCAAGGCAACAAGATACTCTGATTCCAAGTACAACAATGAGTGGAATGCATTTTCTTCACCTTGAACCCAATGAAGCTCAGCATTTCTTTTCTTCCCTCAAGAAAATAATTCCAAAGGCTCTAATTTAGGAAGTGTTAGATGAAAAGTTTCAGAAGATTTTTACGAGGGGTGCTTTTCATCATAGGAGATATCTAAGGGGACTTACAGGATGCGTTGAGTAAAGGAATAAGGGAGGCCCTGAATAGTGTCTCAGTTCCTGCAGCCTTCCGTGGAGGTCCTGTAGCAGCTTCCCCCACTACTGCGCAGAGTACAGCCTATGGGGACTAGGTTATCTTAAACAGTCTCTGCCTTTACATCCTCATTCACTGCCTTCCACATGCTAGGTGCTTCTTTGGCAATGTGGTGACAAGTATCATTGGAATGACGTAGCTTAAGAAACAAAGGGGTTACTTTCATCCTATCATTGTTTGTAGGCTGGACTGGCTTAGAGGGTGACCCTAGAAATAGTTAGTAGATCAGTTAAAGAGGAACAAGGAAAACACCCAAAGGAAATGTACTCTGTCTTTTCAATTGAAGTTTGTTTCTTGTAGAGTCACACAATAGTTTATTTTAAAGGCAGAAGACTGGGAGCACTAAAGTGTTTCCAACATCTAAGAAAGGCATTGGCTGATCTGAGTTCTAGTCTTTTGCTTTAATCCCACATGTTTTTTGGTTTATTAGTGAAATAGAACACCCTCCAATGGGTTTATTTGTGGATGAAATTCTGTTGATCCTCTTCACCTCAGAAAAATGTGCTTCAGATTCGAACATGTATTTCACCTGCTGAATGACAGCTGGTCTCCACTGAGGTGAGAGTAACCACAATTGACATGGCAAAACATGCTTGAATTCCCAAGCTAGATCTGAAAGTACTAGGACAAGGACACCCTCATTAGCAAAGTCTAGTCCTTAGTACAGCCAAATAGGTTCTGTGAGTACTGTGCTAGTGTGGCTAGTGCATTTATTAATGCATAACTTTACATTGTATGTATCCCATGAGACAACCAAACTTTGTCACTTGCCACAGCCTTTACAGGGTAAACCAGCAACATGTCCACCTGTTGGAATTTCATCTAGTGCAAGTGGAAGGAGGAAGAAAATTGGCAATTCCTATGTAATTTCTAACTGGTACTGGCTTCAGAAATCCTGTGTCAAAGCACTTAATGCTATACAAATAATGACCTGGTTTCCAGAGGGAGTGTGGGGTCAGCTATCATGTACTTTTCCCTAAGGTCAGGAAAAGAAACCTGAATATAATAAAGCCTAGCATATGATAGGTTGTATTCATTATGGACATATTTGCATCATGTTCCTTTGCAGAAAGCATTATTTTTCATTTTTCATCACTAAGCTAGCTTCAGACATGAAAGAATCTGTAGCTAGAGGGGGTCCTCTTTAGAAGACATTTGAAAAATCCTCAAACTAAAATAAACCATGGAAAGTAATGAGTTTTTGATCCTGGATCTCAGTAAACCTTATGGGAAAACTTTTTTGTAACACTGTAATCAAATGAGAATTCTATTTTCCCTCCTAAGAATCAATATCTCCCTGTTTATCAGTGGATAAGTCAGCAGTTGGTTACAGTCCTCACTGACCTTTTTTGGCTGCACCATCTTCTCCCCTCAAAAATCTGTGCAGCTGCATCACTTGCTAAAAGAATTGTCAACCGAATAAATGAGTTTGAAAAGCTCTTTGTTGCCTCTCAAGTCTTGCTGTGCATAAGCGCTGTCATTGCTCTGTTCTACTTTCTGTGTTGCAGGCAAAACAGGCTTTGTATCAAATCTTTTCAATTCAAACTAGCTGTTTCCTCCTGGTACTGGAAGATCAAATTTTGTTTTCTTGAAATAAAAGGTTCAGAGAATAGAAATTTTGATTTTTGATCAGGTATAAGTATAAGTGATATAAGTAACATTCCATAAAATAAAATAAGTCAGTACTTCTTAATCAGCTATATGAATCCCAAAATCCAACTACAGGCAAAATTCAAAAAGTTCCTCGTGAAAAGGCACACAAAAATGCTTTAACCCGGCTGGGGTCAAACTAAATGATTAAGCTTAAAATGGGAATTAATCTCAATATCAGTCACAAAGACAAAATTACATATATAGCAATCAATTTATTATTATTATATTTCTAATGGGAAGTCATAATTTCTCAAAGGACATTCATGGATTGCGTAGAGAAAAATCTTCCAAATGCCATGTGGCTGCTTAACTTGCCACCTCCCCACCCTTTCCCACCCCCAATCTGTCATGAAAACATTGTTTGATTTATTCTGATATGGAACAGGGGAAAAAAAAACAAACTAGTTTTTACAAAACAATAAACTAGTATTGCATCTAATTCCACCTTTTTCCCCCTTACTGAAAGTCAGTGTAATAACTAGACATTGACTTCCTAGTGCAACAGAAAACTGAAATTGAACCATTTCATTGTTGCAAAATAATTTCACAATTGCACTGCTAAATTGCTAGAAAATATACAATCACATCAGTCTTGCACAGTAAGAGAAAAAATATTAATGCAATGTATATACTAGATTAATGAGATGAGCAATGACAGTAAAGCTTTTCAGTGAGAACTCTATCATGGTTGAGGAAACTCTTTCATCTTATTTTCAGGCTGTTATCCATTTGCAGACTGCTGCCTTATGGAGTGAAATTCGTCAGGCTGTCCCTGCATCCAAAAGGTAGACTATTTAGTGTAAGGAATGCTTGGCAATATTCTCTTTTATTGTTTGTAAGAAGACAGATATTTCTTCTGGTGTTCATGTGTTGCAGTCTTTCCCTCCTCATTTGTGTGCTCTCTTTCTCTTTTTTTTTTTTCTTGTTGATAGTTCAGAAATGATTTTGTTTTTAACAGAACAGAAAACATACTGTTTTCCCAGAGCACAAGTTATGCTTGGTTATGTTACATACAAACAAAAAAGAAAATGAGGAATTAAGGACATAAAATACATTATTTTTCAGACTGATATAAGTGGCTGATCCTGTAGTGACTCTGCATGCAGAATATTCATTAGGAGCAAAGCAATACAGAATGCCTGTATAAATGTCCACCCTGTTGGAATAAATATAGCTGGCATATAAACCTGAATGGACTGTTGATCTGGCTGTCATTTCTAGATGACCTTGATCTTAAATCTGCTCCCTTCTGTGGCTACTGCTGTGCCTGACATTTTCCGTAATGACACTAGGTAAAGATCTATTGTTTCTCCAGAGCAAGTAGGCTTCATCAACAACAAGGAATAGCTTCACTGGAGGTGACTTTCAAGCTCACAAGGTACACACCAGTTTAACAGACTGGGACATAAATCAGCTTGTTTTGCTCATCAGGTCCCTGCAAAAGTGACAAGGAGAAAAGAAGGACATTTCCTTAACACCTTCTTACCTTTCTTTTTCCAGTCTCTGACGTGGCTCAGTGTGATGTCCCAACTACCCTGCTGTGGCTGCTGCTTTAGCCTAGGGCTACCATGTTTCCACAGAACTTCCTAGAAGGACCACAGGAAAAACATAAGTGCCCAGGGGAGATCATGAGAGCTTTGGGAAACACCTTGCAGAAGGAGGGTGTTTTGGACCATGTCTTGATGAAAGCAATACTGAGATGTCTTTGAATAACAATACATTTTTGCTGGAGTATAAAAAAGGATAATAAAAGACTTTAAAATAGATTGGGAAATAAGCTACAGGTGCTTGGACAGTACTCGTATATGGATAATTCTTCAACTCTCCATGTCTTCAAATCAAAATAAAATAAAATTTGAAGAAGTGTGCTTTGACAAAAATTAAGACAATGATTCACTAGGGAGAACCTGGCTGACATTCCAGCATATGCGCATTTTCTCAGACAATAAAGTCTTATCAGCAGTCAGGTGTATGCAATCCTCAAACCCCAAACTGCAGCCCCCGGGACATGATTGCACCCCATTCTTGCTCCCCCTGCAGTTCATTGGAGGTGCTGCCTCAATAGGCCAGATCAGCTGATATAGCAGGCAGCTGCAAAGGGTTTCACTGGTTGTTCAGTCTTGTTTTCAGATAAGCTGATAGAAAAAACCTGAGTTGTTGTGAGTACAAATGGAATATTTAGCTGAAAATTTGGGAACAGATTTAAAAAAAAAAAAAACAAAAAAACCAAAAGAAGCAAGCATATTACACAATCATGTTACTCATTAGCTACTACAATGTCTCAGTTAACTTGGCCTTTCTTAACTTCGATCTGTGATGCCCTAGGGAGCTTCTTTTGTTCCTTTCCTTAGTATAGTTACCCTCTTTTTTTGTGCTCACTCTCCACTGGCAATGTGAGGAGCCCTTTTTTATTTGTCCAGGTTGGAATGTTATTTTTTTTTTTTAATCTGTCCTTCAGGATAACTATTTATTTATTTTTTTCACTTAAAAATATTGACCATGACTGACATCAGCGATCATAGCTTTTCTCTCTCCTATTAACCTCCACCAGGGAATCTGAGGTATCATATGCAAATAGAAGTATAATATTCTGAAATTTTTGGAAGCTGAATTTCTGTCCCCTTACCTCAAGTTTTCCCTGATTTCCATTGCTATTACAATTCTTAATTAATGTGTTCTTTCTACTTCAGGTTAACTTCTCCTGTTTATACCATTTTTCAAAAATGTGATAGAAATGTACAGTTAATGTGTGCTAAAAATATAGTATTGTACAAATAGGTTATTAATGCCAGAATGACCAGTTAATTGCAGTATTGTGTATAAACTAGATTGAAAAAAAAAGAAACAATAGAAACATCTAAATATGAGTTGCTAGTTGTCCAAAGTATCTTCCCACTTGCCACACACACTAGCCATTTCAGATTGGACTTTGCCATGTATTTATTTTATGAAAAGCCAAATTAAATCATTAGGTGTTAAATCAACAGTCAGTATTAGCTAATGAGTTGACTTGAGGGGACAACACAGCTATACTTCACATTCTGCTCATGCCAGGAGGGCATGGTCAAATGTTATATTCTATGTGCACGTTATTACCCAGCTACTGTACTTCAGTACACCTTTGATAAATGATTTAATTCTTCTACCTCTCTCTTCTTCTAATTTTGTTTATTCTTAATGGGTTTATTCTTTCTTTCCTATAAAGTTTATCACAGACCTTCCTTACAATCCAAAATTTAGCATTGGCTTTAGAAGTTCCCCAAATCTGTTTGATCAGAAAAATCTAATCCCATCTTGTAGAACTATGCAGTTTTTTTAAATTTATGTGACTATAAAAATTTTTTTATTTATTTTAATTGGAAGGGGTTTGTGTCCTGTAATACATTCATTTTGGGCCAGCTGCATTCTAATCTCTTTGTAAATATTTCTCATTGATTGACAGCAGTGTATCTCAGGAGACACTGCGAGCTGTAGTCTCTTACTTAAGAGTTTTCCTCCCCTGTCATCTCAAATGTCATTTCTGAAACATTTATCACAAGACACTGTCATTGGACAAATAAAGGCACTGCATGATAGTGGCTCTGATATACACAGCCTCTTTGCTTCAATGACAGGTCCTGCTGTTGGCTACTTGAGATAACGGAAAAGTTCAGATCTGTCAATAGATGGAGAGGGAAGGACACAGGACAGTGTACGAAATGGCACTGCACATGCTCGTTGGGGACAAGGGAGCTGTCTGTGAGGAGTAAGTGCAGATTGCAGCAGAGATAATGCTCCTTGGGAAATGATAACATTTGTTGAAAGGGCAAGAGAGGGATCTGCCCACAGAACTTGCACACCGTTAGATGTGCACCAGTACAAGTCATGCATGATAACAGTTGTGTGCTTGTTTTTAGGAGAAGCTGCCTGCTTCCTTTACAGGCTTCATAAAACTTTTTACAGTGTTTTTCCCAATTGTATCTGGTTTTGTTTGTTTGGGGTTTTTTTAATAACAAAATACCCTTGTCAAAGTAACTTTGAACTTTAAGGTAAAAATGATTATCTGTTTCAATATAACACTTGGTTTTATCCAGTAGACCTTTCCTAAAAGAAAGACTAGCAAAGAGTGAAAAGGGGAGAGAGAGGACTTTCCCTTCCAAACAAGTAAGAGAATAAGTCAGTTTGGTAAGGTTTTCAAAGACACTGAAAGAGGTGAGAGGCATAAATAATTCTCCTATGTCTCATTCCCACAGTAATGAACGGATGTTAAGTCTCTACACCTGAAGGACCTGTCTAGATTTTCACTGAAAGCTAAGCTCCAAAGTCACACAGTCAGCATTAATTTTTGTAGATTTTAGAAGGATTTTAAGCATGCTACATTGAAAATACAGGGAGACACTATCCTATCCTAAAACAGTACACGGTCTGGATTTTCCCATGGTGGAAAAGAGAGAAAACTGGCAAAGCAAAGATGATGGCATAAGAAAATACCACAGCCCAAGACAACACATTTAGCTTAATTTGAGTATATAGTCATCATCATGAAATCCTGAGGCGTTACTTTCATTTGGTACAATGTGCGTTGTCAGTTGTCTCAAAGAATGGTACTTTTTCTTCGTTGCACACAAACACATATGTTGCATACAGGTACTGTTTATTCATAGAAGAAAACAAAGGATACAGAAGTCTAAAAAGTAAGAAAACTGAACTGAACTGAATACAGTTGGTATCGTTAATTCATTAATTGCCTAATGCTCTTTTTATGTGATTTTGGAACAAATATTAAGCCAAAATATTGATATATGGAAGTACCCTTAAACCAAAACCTATAAAATCAGATGGGTCTTTCCTCCTTCTTAGTTTTTACAGAATGCTTATGTGCAGCTACATTAGAAATGGTGTCCTGATCTGTGGTATCACCCTGTAAAAGTCTGCCATTTGTGTTAAAAATTTCAGGCTCAGCAGTGCCTTTTAAGAGCTGAAGTTTCAAAGAGTGCCAATGGAATATTTCTCACAGATCACATAACATATTTTGAGAACTTTCACCTTCAATTAATAGTTTATAAGTTGCTTTGAGCTTCTTGGATAAAAAAGTGCTATAGAATGCTTTTGTGCTAATTATTTCAGTAATAAACCAAATGAGAACAGAAGCATTTTTTTTCTGCAAGATATTTTTACCATTCTGTCCTGTCAATGTGTCTTTATTTCTTATCCTCTTTGGAATTTTTTTTTCTTCCTCTGCTGTGTACTCTATTAAATTAAGAGTTGAAGCTATGGGAATAATAGAGCCCTTGTAAGCTCTGTCTGCACTCACTATTCATTATTTATCCAGTGACCAGGTACAGTGGAAGCAGGCACAAAGCTAAATTCTATTGGACTAACTTTGATGCAGACAGTTCATTGTCTGAGAAAAAAAAGCATTTAAGCCTCAATGTTCTCAGTTCCATGATTTTCAACACTACCTTTTTCCCCTCCTCCTTTCTCTTTTATTAACTGCTTTACTCCAATGTCCTTTTGACTGCAGTAACTGGCACTGTCTGCAAAATCCAGTACAATGATACTATTCATCCTGGCTGTGCCATTTATAGATTCCATAGCATGCTCCATCCCTATGGTAAGGATCATTCCGCCTCATCACTTTCCTTCTTTTGAGGCAGTGATTGCTGAAGCAAAGGCCAATATTTGGAATGCGATTAGTACATCCAAGATCTAAAAAGCTGAAATCAGGAGAGCAGGATTGGAAACTCGTGTGTGCGCATGCAGAGGGTATAATGAGGCACACAGTGTCTCGCAATGCTGACATGGTCACGCTTCAGCTGAGAAGAGTGCAGAATGCACTGTTCATCGGTGCACCCTGCCTGACCAGCCACTGAGTAGCATCAGTGTCCTCTGCAGGGGTGCTGCTCTCCTACCTTCTTGCTAGTAAAGTACCCCAAAGTTGATAGGAACAGCAACGAGAGGGCTCTAAGGAAAATATTGATGCTGACAAAGTGAAATTCAAAATGAACACGTTATTATCTCTTAACCAAAGCTATTCAGTTTCAAGTGTTCCTATGTCATGCTTCTTGCAAGTTTGAACATTTTGTGAAGTTCCTAGAGGCATGAGAAGTTACTCTTGGGTACGGTGTTGAATAACTGTTTTCCATTTTCTTTCTTATTTTTGCTTTACTGTGTAAAAATTATATTTTGAAATTTATTAAAAGTCTGGTTTCTGTTTTGATTTTTTTTTTTTAAAGAAAAGGTGAAGCAGGAGAGCAGGGAAGATATACATGTTTAATTTTATTCCTTTTTTATTATATCAGGAGTTAAGTATACTTTATGGTAACTCTTAGGAAACCCAAACAGCAGCATATATTCAAACACCATATTACAAACTGAATCCACAAAACAAATCAACATTAAGTTACATCATTAATCTTGCCAGTCATAAAGCTGCTGAGAGTTCCTCCTCCATAAACCTGTAGGTAATATGTATTTTTGACCTCTTCTTACTATCATTTTATCTATTCTTTTGCTCATACAGTCTAAGTTAGGCATTGCCTAACTGTCTATGCTGTTTTCATGGAAACTCTCAGTTTATTTTTGATTAGGGAAGCCATTTTGGGCCAGATTATAAACTGCTATCCTCAGTAGTACCCTCATAGATATACATCTGAAATCAATTTTTGCAACAAAACATTACTATTTTTTCACTTTCAAGAGCATTATCTGATTCTTAGGTCATAGTTTTTGAATGCAGGAGCTAGATTTTTATGACTAACTTTATTTTCAGTTAACAAACCAAGGTTTAACGACCTCTTTGGAGGCCTCCAATTTGTACCTTTAGTTGAAAATTATCTTCCTGAAGACTTACTTGTTTCCTTTTTTTTCCACTTAATAATAAGTAGAAGAGTCTTTACAGATTAACCTACCAAAATAATTAATGCAATTCAAACCCGATGAAACTTCAAATCCTCTCAAGAAGGCCAGTCTAAAATATTCTATGGACAAGTTAATTTTTCATGTACTAAAAGTTTGTCAGATCAATGATATGAAACGTCTGATAGTGTTTGCTTGATAAATGTGGTGAAAGCTCCAGTGTTCTGCTTGATTTCCAGTTAAAAATACCTTTGTTCTTAGTCCCTAACCCAGCTTGCATTCTTCTACATTGCAAACAGAAAACAAGAGGAGCATCTGGTATTTCTGAGGAAGCTTGGTAGGTGTGATGGTTTTCACTGGGGTAAAGTTAATTTTCTTCACAGTACAAGTGAGTGGCTATGCTTTGCATTTGTGCTGCAAACAGCATTGATAGCACAGGGACGTTTTCCTTATTGTTGAGCAGTGCTTACGCAGAATCAAGGCCTTTTCTGTCTCTCACTCCATGCCACCAGCAAAGAAGCTGGTGGCTGAGAGCGGTGTCCCCTCTCAAGCATCTGAGAGGGGACACAGCCAGGACAGCTGACCCCAACTGAGCCAAGGAATATTCCCTATGGTGTCATGCTCAGCACACAGAACTGGGGGAAGAAGGAAGGCTGTGACATTTGGAGTGATGGAGTTTGTCTGCCCAAGTAACTGTCATCTAACTGGCTGTCCTGGAGATGGCTGAAAACCTGCCTGCCCATGAGAAGTGGTGATTGAATTCCTTGTTTTGCTTTGCTTGTGTGCATGGCTTTTGCTTTACTTATTGAACTGTCTTTATCTCAACCCACAAGTTCTCTCACTTTTACGCTTCCAGTTCTCTCTCACATCACACCCAGGGAAGAGTGAGCAAGGGGCTGCGTGGGGCTTGGTTGTCAGCTGGTGTTAAACCACAACAGAAGGGTAGCTCCAAGCATAGGACACTAGAGAGATTCAGTTTAAGGCATCTATGGATGGATGAGCTTGGCACGTAATGAGGAGACAAGCTTGATGATTCAGAATAAAAAGTAAAACTGAGAAAAAAGAGTGTCAAATATTTCAACCTGATTGCTCTGTGTGAATAAAAAACCATCTGAGTATCAGACAAGACCCTGTATCTATCGAATCAAGAGAAAAAGGATGACCAGACTGCCAAGATAAGAGAAAACAGCTAAGCAATATTATTTACACTAAGATTGGGATGACCTCAATGACTTGAATATGTGTTATAATAAATACTTTTTAAAATATTTATTTGCTAAAAGGTATTTCAGGCTCAGCCCAAGGAAAAAACCAACACGATTATGCAATCATTTTGGCAGCTGGCTCAGTGTGCTATAGTGCTTTGACTTGAAATTTGTGCACATATAACACATTTGTGAAACAGAAGACAGTCTTTATTTATTTCTTTCCCCCTCTTAAATAGAAGAGAAATCCTTGAAATGAAAAGTATTTAGTAACGCCTAGGAAAGATTCAGAAGTTTCAAAATTCAAAAATGGTTTGCATTTTTATTTAATAAATAGATACCACCTCTTACTTTAAATCTTGCCCCTTTTACTCCAAAGTGGTATTGTTGGATATTATCTCCTTAAAAAAACGTAAACTATGCAGTGAACTTTTATTGGTTCAATTTGACAAGGAATTTGAAATATGAAAGTATATTAAGAATCAAATTTACTCTCTTACTGTAACTAGAACATATCTTATGAACTACTTACATCTCATTTAAATGACTGGCAAATATAAAGTATAAGAAGTTTTGGCATCTCTGCAATGATGAACAGGTTGTACATCTGAAAGCACAAGAAAATAGCCTGATTAATCCAGAGCTAAATTTGTCACTGTTGAGATGGAGTTAAACAGTGTTTGCATCATAATCTTTTTTATCATGACAGCTTTATTTCCAGCGCTTAACTCATTATGTCAACCCATGTCTTCTATTTCAGGACCTGAAGAGGTAACAGAACTTCCAGTGCTCTGCAAAGAAACAATTTTCACCTACACAAAGTTTGGCCTAAGTTATGACGTTTGGTTCTACAAGTACCCTGTTATAATTTAGTTTTATCACAAGGAGAACTCCTTCTGAAATTACTGCTTTTGAAGTGTACGTTGTCAGATTTAAGCTCTAATGTGCTCCTTGTTGCTCTTAAGGAAAAAAAAAAGAATCTGAATGATTCAGGTTATAAGTTTTTCAAAACCTATACTAGTTCTTTAAATAGCTCTTTCTTGACTGTTGTAACAGGAGTTGGCCAGCATGTAATACATACCTCCACTGTTCTTTTCATGCAAAAGCACCTTTACAATAAAGGATGCTGAATAAAAACACTCTGAAAAGCCAACAGTTCCAGCTATTTAAAAGGAAAACATCAGTGTGTCTATTATTTGTGCTCAGCTAGCTTTCTATTCCCTTTTACATTTTCTTTAGGTACAAATGCTATTTTGCAGCAGTGCTATTCAGCAGACCCAGGGGAGGAAAATGTCAGTTTTCCAGATGGCAAACTGCCATCGTGGTGATGCTGCACTGAAAGGCACTGACGGAATTCACTTTGTTGCAGGAGCAAGAGAACATCACTTCCTAACACACCTCGTGTACATGCTCACTTCACAACAGTTGATGAAGTAGCCAGAAAAGTTTCAGCGGCCCTCCTCAAATGCCAGTTTAGATAGTGTCAGGTTTTTACAGGTCCCCAGCAGCTCTTTAAAGTTTTTTACTAACTTACAAAAAGAAACATCCATGTTTTGAGAAGCGGGAATTAAAGTCTAAAATCTACCTCTATAGAAACCGCTTACTTTCAACTTCAACTGAGGTACATTTTGTTTCATAAAATGCTACCTAAATTTGTTAGGTCAGGTGTCTGTCTAATAATATTATGCACTTTATATGTCTAGAGAAAAAAAACTGCTGTTCAAACATAAAATCTTGAGTGCAAAATTACTTAACTATTATTATTACTTTATTCTAGCATGGTATCTTTATTAAGATTGCAAGTTATTAGAGTACCTGCCATTGGGGAGAGCCTGGTCTGAAAAAAACCCCACACCACTTTATTAGGTATTCAAATGAAATTTTAAAATGCTGGAATACATCTGATCTATTGTTTCAGGTGTAGAATACAAATGTCCTGCAATTTAATGTACTATCACGTTGAATGACTTTCTGATTTAAGAAAACAACTGTTTAAGAAATGTATAAATACTTTATTTTGCTCAAAAGAAAAATTCAATTTGATTTTAACAAATCAGACAAATTCAAATCAACAGTTTCTGTGGAAAACCCAGATCTGTATGTGCTGATGTGCTTTGTCATAGGAGGTAAACTTATGGCCTTTTTCTGTCTGAGTGGAGTCTGTCAGTCTAACACACTTTCACAGGTGAAGGTGATATAAGTGCTTCTTGAACTAGTTACCTGCTTTTCTAATTCTAAGTGGATTGGCAAGTCATATAAAACACCTTACAATGCCTTTACATCTAACTTGCACTGTAAGAGTGTCTTGTCCAAGAAGGACAGGATTAATAGAGGGCAGCCAAGTTTCCCCTTGATCTTTCCTTTACTTTCCTACAAACAATAGATATTAAGCATGAAGCTGATTTCAGCACTGCTAACTTGAAGGTTATTTTGAATATATTTAGGGAAGTACAATGTATTATGACTTTCAGCAAAAAAATCCTGGAAGAAAGTACAGAAACAACATTTGGAGAGACAGACCCATTGATGGATGTAAATGGCTGGTATAATACGACTGACCTCCTGAGTAGCTCTCTCCCCAGCCAGTTTCTATCAGATCTCTTTTAAGGTGTACAAAGAGTTTGATATAAGATTTGTTCTCATGGCAGTGAAAAATATTCTACCTCATGGTCGCTAAACATATCACTTACTTTTTTTTTTTTAATTCATGTAATATCAGAAAGATCATAGAACCATAGAATCAGCAGGGTTGGAAAAGGTATCTGAGATTATCAAGTCCAACCCTTGATCCAACACCATCGTGGTTACTAGCCCATGGCACTAAGTACCACATCCAGTGTCATCTTAAAAACCTCCAGAGATGGAGAATCTGTTACCTCACTGGGCAGTTCATTCCAATGCCTGATTACCTTCTCTGTACAGAATTTCTTTCTAATATCTAATCTAAACCTCCCCTGGCAGAGCTTAAGACTGTGCCCTCTTGTCTTACTGTGAAGTTAAACAATGTTCCTTGTTACAGCAAATAAAGAAATTTGAAAAAGGTTTCATCCATATATTCAAACTCATAAATTGCTCTGAAACTAAGTTACTGGTAAAGATAAGGACATTTCACTTCATCCTGTTTAATTAATTAATAATTTGGTTGCAAATAAATACTCAAAAAACCAGTTTATTACCTACAAAATCCATTTTGAGGTGGACATAATTCAGGTGCCAGCAAAAAATCGTATGACCGTATTCAGATGCTCAACACAATATTGTGTTAATGTCTATTTACACATGACTACAATTACTAGTTTGTATTCAGAAAAGATAATTTACACGTACATTTGTGCATGTTCATTCATGCATAAGATTCAGTGCAGCTGTTCCAGCTGTAATTACAAACTTGATCTTCCTTTGTTGTATAGGGCCTATTCAGAACAGTTTCATTACTCTATGACCCATCAATGGTCATTTGGAACTTCTTTTGGTTGGCATTCAACAAACATATCCAAAAAAATAGAACATATTTTTATTTAAAATCAACTTTAATAATATTGCTGGTCTAATCAAGACATTTTTCAAAGAATCCATATCAGTTTTGCAGAATAGAGTTTTGAATGGTTTTGAAAAGTGGTAACATTTTCACTAAAGATACTTAAAAAACTCAACTCTTTTTTTCTTATCTCTGTTGAGCACATCCTCTACAGGTATAATTTCACTTCTGTTGGTTTATTCTAAAGGAAGTCAACTATATTGTGAAAAGTTAAAATGTACTATTCACTGGTTTTTGCCATCAAGTGATCAATTATTTATTTGTAACAGATACATGACCAGCTGAATAGCCAACTCCTCACCTGAATTCTGAAAGAAAAAGTTTTGTTATTTAATCAAGAAGGGAACAAAATACATGCTAAATTGTCATATAATTTGCCACTTGTTATTTTTCTACAAGAAGGTTCTGCTGTTTGAAGGTGTTTCTTGAGATGTAAAGGTGCTTTTTTCTTTCATTTATCGATGATCCTTGTGGGTTCCTTCCTACTCAGTATATTCTGTGATTCTCTGATCTACCCTTTGTGGGTTGTTAGAGCTTGCTAACCACTGTAATATCAGAAGTATTGCTTTGTTCAAGGTGAGTAGTATCTATCACACATTCGTACTCTTCATCCACTGGAGGAGAAGGGTGGGCAGCTGGGCATTTTAGTTTGGATTTTACAAATACACACATCCATTCACATGGTGCTTGAATACCATTTTTGAAAATTATTTTGCAGCTTCCTTATTATATAATTTTAATGTCAATTGAACACAAAATGTCACAGATAGGAACTTCCTCTTAGATGGAAATAAGATGACACCGTAAGAGTTGGTAGCCTGGGAAAGATGACTCAAACTGTTTAAAAGAGTAGGAACAGATGACATGATAATGAAACATGGGAAGCAACCCTGCACTAGTACTTGAACCTCTTTGCACCTATTTTCAATTTATTTTACTAGAACTCAAATAAATATAGAAATGTTCTTCATGATTTGTAAAAATTTTCTTTTTCTCAATAATTTCTTGGTAACTGAAGGTAGAATTAATTTGTCACACAAAAGTTACTATGCTTTTCTTGGTTGTTTTAGATAAAAAGGGCAAAAGGTCAACAAACTCTAAAAGATCAGAAATTCAGAACTGCTGCCAGTTTATAGTTTCCTTTTCTGTACAGTTTTTTTTCTTTAATTATATGTGATTCTTATAAGATCTCCTTTTCTGGTTTCTTACTAACCTGTTTCTTACTAGGTTGGAAAGGGCCCAGTTCACAGATTACTACTACTCCAACTGCTCAAAGTATCTTGTTCTCTGCAGTAATCACTTAACAGATATTAAAATCCAGAACACAGCTTGATGGCTCCCAAGAGTATTAAGTTCCTCAGTACTTGTAAAACCCAAGAAAACTGAACTTTTGCATATGAACGTAGGTTAAAATGTCAAACACTACTTTCCAAATTACTGCTGGAAATATAAAGATGTACTGCACTCATAAACCTGAATTCAACATGCTGGAAAAGTTAGTTTTCAGTATTTTTCAGTGTGCTGAATCCAGCACAACCAATGCTTCATGTTAGATTTGGCTGCAAATTCCCCTGATAACATAGTTTTCCTGGGACCTCTAATAGATATTCTCTGCCAAATGTTGTTATTCAGTATTTGAAACCTTGCCTAAGTCTTGAATGAGGAGTAGTGTGGGGTTATACAATGCTCTTGGGCTTAGCCTAGCCTCTTCGATACCTGCCAAGGGAAGGACAAGGGAGGCAAACTCCTTTAAACTGCTGGTGATGATTATTTCCTTTTTTTTTGGTTGTGGCTCTAATGCCGTCTCACACTGCAGGGTGAGACACCTCTAAGAGGTGACGGTTGTCTTTCTGCCAATTCTCATTCCACTTGCTTCCAAAGGTGGGAATTGGGAAAGCTTCCCTCAGCTTCCCTGTAGTGAAAAAAACCTTTTACACACACAGCATGGGGGTACAAGGCTCCACATTCTGCTGAGCATCAGTTATGCTCACATATGCATGCATGCACATGTCCACATATCCATCCTCCCCGGCTATATAGGAACAATTTCAGAAGAGCACAATATATATAAAAAATAGCAACTTTTACTTTCATTTTAATTCTTTAAAATTAATTGTCTTCTTATTTAGATAGCTTAAATTCTGACTTCAGTGGGATCTGCTGACATGTTTTTTTATGTCTAGTCTATTCTTCTATGACTGTTTGGGAATTTTGAGCTTTCATTTCTTAAATTTGTGTGTTATCAGTTTTCCCAGTAGGGTGATAGCTACTTCTTTTCTAGCTATCTTTCAGTGCGGAAATGCAGGACATGGAATCTTCCACTTTATCCTGAGGTATGGCTGTGGATGTTGTGCATGTATAATAAACCAACCCTCTCCTTTCCACCAGCCACTCCTCCTCCCTGCCCACATCTCACACACTGAATTTTTTCACAGCAGCTGTTCTTTGCAACACTTAAAAAGTGATTATATCTGTTGTCAATTTGGGTAAATTATTAACATCAAAGCTAGGAGCAGGATCCTTGAGATTAAGTTTCAAGATCTCCACTAGCAAGGCTAGAGAAGAGTGGGTGGAAGGAAATGGGTAGAGCAGGGCTGGTTGTGGGGAATTATGACTATAAAATGAAAATTAATCAGAAAATTACTTCAAATTTCAGATTGTATTAGAGATGCTTTTTTGTTTTCTGTCATGTGTAGATTATCACTACAGCTAGGAGCACACAGAGGGGGAAGACCCAAAGTCTAGCCTGTGCTGAAGTACACAGGGGATAACAAAATTAATACCTTTTTCAACCTCTTTTTTTATCTTGTGCCTTATCTGTTATGGTGAGCTAATACAGTTCCCTCTTGCTTAACAACAGCTTGCTGTTATTATGGGTTATTCAACAAGGAGTTTCATGACTGGTTTCATAAAGCAAGAATTTATTGAATTCTAAGAGCGAACGATGAAGATAAATTGGGATGTGTCTAAATGAAATTAAAAATTATTACTTGCACGAAATTTAGAGTGTGGCTGGCTGTACCACCAAATTTGCAGTTAACACTGTTAGGAATTAAAGGTATGTAACTGATAAAGATGGATGTCTCACTTTCTTAGTTCCAACCTGTGCCGTTTAAAATAAATATTATAATAATTGATCTCTGCGAATGATGTGCATGTGCTAAATGACGCTTGATTTATGACACCAACTTCCTACTCCTGGCACTGATGGATGAGCTTAGTCTTCCTATAATGAAAAGATGGTCAAACTTTCAATTACACATATCGCACCTCCATAGACAAAGCACGATGAAAATAAATTCGATACTATTCAGCTGTCGCCAACGTAGCATTAGCATAGACCCCAAAAAAAGATTTAATCAAACTCTGTGAGAGTGAAATGGGTACCATTTTATCTTAAGTCCTGAATATATTACTCTGTGGCATTAAATGTGAAATGCACACTTCTTTTTATTTCGGAGCATTTGTCGTTACGTTACCTCCTCTGGAATCAATTGCACCGTAAGTGGGATTCATGCAGAGTCATAAAGCACCCTGGGGAAACCCACAGGAAAAATAATTCTACTGCAGAGAAGAAAAAAATTTTGTTTCCTCATTCACAACTTGGAGAACAACAACGTAAAATGAACAAGAACACTATTTTGTGGTACGGGGAAACACTACTAGTAAGGGATTCAACTATTTTTCTCACCACAGGTTGCTAGTTATTGATACATTTTCAGGGAAAACTTAGAATGATGCCAAATTTGTAGCTGCAGAGTTTCTCCATGAGAAAAAGTGGGATTTATGAGGGGTCTTTCTATAGATCTATCCCTTCAGCAAGCAATGCAAACCAGTAAATTCAAGAAGCACAACTGAGACATGCAATTGAGTAAGGGTTTTTCCCAAATGACTTCAGAAATCAGCTTTTGCAGGACATTTCACGGGTATTCCAGGTACTTTCCTTCTATGTCTGATGTCACTGTAGATACTTCATTATCTTTATAAATGCCTAATTCTTTGGGGGATTTTTACAGGAGTTGAGTTAATATGTGATGTGGATAATTTATTTTATTGTGTCAATCTCATACAAGAATGAAGACCAGTTTTCAAGGCGGTATAGCATGTTGTAACTAAGTATCAAAATTTTCATTTCAGTCTGTTGAAATGAAGTTGATTGAGTCTTGAGAGGTATTTTACTGAAAAGTATAGGAAAACACATATAATGCAGGTATTCTACACTCCATTGCCTCTACTGCAGAAAGACAAATTTTATCTGCCCACGCATAGCTAGTTAGGGCCATCTGGTATGAGAGCAGAGGAGTTTTCCTGGAACAGCAGAGAAAACTCCGCTATGATAGTCAATACCTCAACTGAACTTGCATTTCAGAAATGGATGAATTCGATCTGTGTCTATCCACAACATAAATTAACTTGGATAACTTCACTTTAATTTGAAATTGCTCTTGCTCTTAAATGTGCATCACTGAGAATCACAAGTGGATGAGGAAAATAACATACCTTTCTCTAATTAATTTCAAATGGAGGGACATTAATAATTCCTATTTATTCCACAGCCTCTTTAAATTTCATATGGCAAAATGTTCAAATCCTCCCAACAGGCAAATGTTTCTGTACTTTTCTTTATCTGCAACGCTTCCTAAATCTTTCTCTGTCTTTGTTGACACAGGACTTCACTAAATAATAAATAATTTAGAGACAGGTCTTGCAGTTGATTTTGGAATAAAATTACATTGATTTAATTTATTTTCTGTCTTGCTCCTGACACAGCTTCAGGCCATTGCCAGATGTCCTTTTCCAGATCCAGCTGTGTGTGCTACCTTTGGATATTAATACTTCCAGCTGCTTACCACAGCTCACCAGCTGATGACGGCAATTTGAGCTAACCCTTCTCAAACTATATGTTTGAAGAAGTACTCTCTCCAGGCCTTT
This sequence comes from Manacus vitellinus, assembly GCF_001715985.3. Classification (NCBI taxonomy): domain Eukaryota; kingdom Metazoa; phylum Chordata; class Aves; order Passeriformes; family Pipridae; genus Manacus; species Manacus vitellinus. The sequence goes on along the minus strand of NW_021939396.1, from coordinate 44,310,905 downwards.
CACAGAACTGGGCAGGAATTAGCATCTAGCAGAATGGTGGTAGGAAGAAACGGAGTGTCAATAATCATCTCAGTTTGTGGTATAACGTTTTAGTAATTTGTGGTTCTTGGGCAGATATTTTCAGTAAGATGCCTGCAAGAATTTCCCCTGATGAGTAAATATAATACTAAACTCAATAATCTAGTAGATAGAAATAAAAAGTGTAAAGAAGTTGTTTTCTAAGATCAGTTTTCTCTCTACTCTCTTTTATACCTGAAATGCAGGATGAACACTTTCTATTTGAAGGATTTAAAATGCTTCCCTGATCTGTATGAGATAGCAATATCTCTTCTCAGACTTTCCTTTCTCTGTACTGAATTCCTAATGAGGCTCAGGGAAATTAATAAGACCCCTCTAGACTTTTAGTGATATTTCTGTTTACGCACATCAAGCCAAGGACTCTTTTTCAACCTATGACTGATAATAATTTGTTATATTTCATTTAAAACATGAATCAAAGAGTCAGTTAATTTTTAATTGATGTAAAATACCTCTACTATTTTTATTAGTATTAAATCATAAAAGGCTAATTTCTATATTCCATTACACTCATACTAATAAAAAAATTGGATATATCTTAGAAATCACATCTGTTCCCTAGCAGGGCATAAAAGTTCTTCATACACAGAGAATTTATGCAGTTTATTTTCAGATGTTACTTACCAGACCCTAGATCTGACTACCCTTTAGAGCAGGTGCATCATTTCAGTCAGACTGGTCTTTAAAATGACTAATAATTAAATTCTAGAAGGCATAAGGATGACTTTGACTTGGAACTCAGTGAGGCTTTTTCTCAAGAGTCCTGTTCTTTTCTGTTTAATGCAGTATATTTGACACATAATGTAGAATTTTTTGGTTCCTGCATCTCTCAAAAAATAAAATTTCCCATAAGTAAAAACATATTTATTTGAAATATCCACACCTTGGGAACATCATGTGATGCACTGAATGTTTTGTTCAGCCACATAATGGCTCTGTATATTCATGTCATATTTAATAAATCTGTACTTAGAAGAGTGGGCAATCTCAATCTCTTTGTTATTTTCAAATTATTTTCCAGGAAAAAATAGTTTGTTGCAAATATATTTAGCACATTTTCATTAATGTTTTTAGAACTGACTAATTTTAATCTTGGTTGTTAGTACTGAAAAAATAGCACTGTAACAGATGTTAATACCCACAAAACAAAATCAGATTAGAAAGAGTTAATGTCCATGGAAGTGACATTCAGATCAGATCATGCATTTAAAAACACAAGAAAGTCCTGGAGCAACCAATTTTTACAAAGACTGTGAAATCTGTGTGATGGAATCAATAATTTCAGTTTTATGGTATCTGACATTTCCATAAAAAATTTTAATCTCTATGATGTAAAGGAAATGTAGTGTATTCAATAAATGAACCTGCTAAAATATAACTGAGACTTTCACGAATAGTAATATCTAATGGGAATCTACTCAACGCTGATTCAACTCTCAAAATGGGCTGAAGGAGGCATAGAATTACTTACGTCAAGCAACTATTTATCACTTCAGGAATATTTTAGCGAAGAGAAAATCCAATACAAATGTACATTTGACCTTTTAATATACTAAATCATTCCTTGATAGTGTTGCATTTCAGCATAGTCCTAAAAACACAGTGCAGCAGTAAAGCGTAGCTCTGTTTGGCACTCACACTGAGAATGAAGAGGCTGAATAACAGAAGAATATAAAAAAATATTTGGTGAGATGGGGTTTATAGATATTGTACATGAAGATGGAAAAATTTGCAGGTTTGGCTTTGTATTTCAATAACTGCAGGCCCAGATGATAGCAAGATGCTTTACTCTTAAATCATATAGGATATCGGGGAGCATTAATCAAAGTGGCAATATACAGGAAACAAAGAACACAGTCTTTCTGTGATAAAAAATGAATAAAACCCCAAACAGAAGCCAACAAGAAAGATCCCTAGAATAAGCTCTTCTTCCAAATCTAATAATAATGGGATTTAACAGCCCAAAATACCCAGCCTCTCAAGCCATAAAGGCTCCCTATGTGTGGGTTGACATGTAGAACAACAGAGTTGTTTAGAGGAAAAAGAGAACAGAGATGAATGAATTAGTGCCTCCCATGCAAGAAGCTTTCCTGTGAAGTACCTGTCTGTCTGTCCCTGCACACGTATGCAGGGGGCACATGTAGCCTGACCCGTCGGCATCAGTGTTAAACACTGTGCTGTGCAAACTCCTGTCAGAAGCTGAAATGTAACTTATAGGAGTATATAACTTATGTTTGTAAAACCATATTCTATTATTAGATACTTTGCGATGAGGAAGTGGTGTTTTTGCAATTTTAGAGGCGAAGACTTGAAATATCAAAATTACATCTGAAAAATGGAGGCTTTAATGGCTTAAATGTTAAGTATTGCCAAGGAATTAAAAATCAAGCTGAGGATTACATCCAAAGTGCAGGACTATGACTGCAGAACCCGTTTTATAATTGGCACTGAAAGTAGCTCCTGCCCAGGAAGGTGCTGGATGGAGCCTGTTTTTATTAGGCAATCATAGCACAGTACAGTGCTATATGCCATGCCATGCCATATTATTCCTTTATTTCTAAGCTTTCCTCATTTCAGTCCTTTGTTTCACAGTCACTCTGCCATGTTAAGTGAAAGACTCATGCATTTTGGGTTCTTTTCTTTCATTGCAAGTCAGAGGAGGGAGTACAACTTTGTTTCTAGTGAGATGGTAGCAAAAAAATATCATAAGATTAAAAAAAGGGGTATTCTCAACATATTTATATATATACGTATGTATAAAGAATATATTTTAAATACAAGAAGCTCAGATGGATCGAAATATTTTTTCTACCTTTAAAAAGATTTTATCTGAAACTTCAACTTTCATTTGCTAATGCTCTCACTAGAATGAACCAAGCTAATTATGTTAATAGGAGAAGCGCCTTAGTCTGATATAGAATGCATAGACTCAAAAGCTTTTTAAAAACCCCAATAAAAAAAAGGTCAGATATTTTCCCCTGAAATTGTCTGACAATCTAACAGCAACTCAAAAAGACCAACAACAGCAACAACAAAAACTTCAAGTTCTTCTTATAGAAAATTGTCTTTTATCTCAAAAATATCAGAATAATAAAATGTCTTGCTATTATTTTCTATGGCAAAGAAAATAAATATTACTTCGATGTTTTTTACTAAATTTTGTGCAACCCAGGCAATAAAACAGAGTTTTTTCCTTTCTTTCTTCCTCCCTCAATCCCCATTTCTACTCCTTCCACCCCCTTTCCCAAATCCAAATACCACAAGATCATATCAGAAGATGGACAGGTCATGTCTTCTTCTTATTTAAGGATAGAGAGAGCTTTACATTCATAGAAAGGGAAAGAGGGTCACTTTCTGATAATAATTCTCCTTTGTCATGTCAGGGAAGCTCTGAAAGAGGTGTAATCCACTGAGGGAAATGTCATAAGATCAAAACAGCTTGCAATATATTATGTGGTGGTTGGTCTCATGGGACACATACTACCCAGATACCAGTTGCTTATTTTGCAGCAGAGCCCCCCCCCCACTGGGATTTGCCAAACCAGTGAGCTGAACTGCTGACACCTGCAAGCCATAGCAAGCAGAAACTCAGACTGCTGTGATTTACAAGGTCATCATAAATCTCATTGTCACAGAAAGGTAAAACTATCCCTGCTTCAAAAAGCATGAGGCATACAAGGGAAACTCCTTAGATGTAATCCTCCTCTATGGGAACAATATATCTCAAGACCTAACTCATTCAGACACAAATGCAAGCCTTAATAATCACCTTTTTTGGACGTTTTGGTCACTGGCATTGTTACCTATTTTAATTTTGTAATTCTTTTGTTCTTCAAAAATAGTTAAATACCCATGGTCTCTGATTTATAATCTAGAGCTTTTGAGAAGCATGGACTCTCATATAATCTTTCTACTATAATTTGTCAAGCAGCAAATTATGAACCCAAGTGAGCTGTACAGTCCCATGGTGAATTTTTTAAAATATTCCATCATACAACCAGTGTATACATTTCCAAACCTCTGTTTTTTGCAAGAGAGTTCCTGTGTGCCAAAAGAGTCTGGACTGTCTTGATTGACAACGTGACAATACAGAATGGGGGGAGAAAAGGATATTTTCAGAGATCCATCACTTAGAAGGTTTCATAGCTTTGGATATGCTGACACTGAATTACAATGCAGGGTAATCCTTTCAAAATGACAGAGCATCTCACTGTCAGGAAAGAATGGCTCCATGAATATGAGAAGGCTAATGCGGCAACAGTCTCCTCAGAGACTGCATGTTACCAGGTGGCAAATGTGACTTTAGAAAAAGGGAAGATCAATGTATTTACAGAGATGTTATTCCACCTAAAAATAGTTTGGACATAAGATTACAGTCAATATCTCTTTGGGACAAAATGACATTAAGACTTTTAGAGCATTAATGAGAGACAGAAGCTATGATTCTATAGAGAAAAAGAAATCTTTCTCACTCAGTCTCCCTGGTATTATGCATCACATATCAAACATACACATAAGGGGATGAAGCTGTGAAAGTTTGTACAAAGTTATATAGACCATTTAAGTGTTTACTACGACTAAAACAAAGATGTAGAGGGTGTTGATGAAACAACTATGTAAAAGGTGTTCAACAGTTTCTGTAGTTTACAGTTGTCTCTCTAATGTGGAATGATAACATAGGCCCAGGTATTACCCAGATTGCATCCTGTGGTGCAGTACAGGGGATAAAACCACAATTCCAGTATACAGTCTTTACAATGGACAACAAATAGAAACCAGGGTGGTTGTTTAAGTCCTAACATGGGTGTGCAGCTTGTTTTTCAGACCTCTTCCTACTTCAGTGCTGTCAGTTTGAACTCTGCTCTACCTTTGTTTGGTGTGCTGAATGTTTAATAAACCCAGTTTATTAAATGGTACACTTAAAATCCTCTTTTATGCTCTCCTCTGCTTTCTCCAAGTTGATAAAAAACCCCAGCTGATCGCTCTGTGCTAACCACCTGTTAGTTTAGGGACATTTTCGTGAAAGATATCGCCAGAATATAAAATAGACCTCAGTAGTAGCAAACATGGAATTTTGTCAGCTCATCTCCTCTTTTCTACTTGTGTCTTTTAATTCTATGTGACTATGGGCTGATTGATTTCTTCTTCACCAGTGGTCATAATTATGGAGCTGCTTGTAGAAATATCTAGTTATGGTTGTATGCTTTGCAGTTTGCTCCAGAAAAGCCTCATGAAATGTGGCCTGATCTCTCACAAATGTTTGTTTTATAGCAGGCAGTGTTAAGCATGATATAATTATCTAGATTGCAGATATTGAGGATACTGCTGTGTTACCATCAGAAGATGAGGCTTAGACAATAAACAGATATTAGATAAATTGTACATTCCTACAGTAGTTCAGAGAAGAACAAAAATCCCTTGGCATGATTATTCATAAGTTTAGTTCAGAAAGAAAGAAAACAGTGAAGTTGCTGATCCCTTTCTTTGCTAATCCCAGATCATAACCATATTGGGAAAAAAAATTACTCCTTTCTAATCTATTGCTGGAAATGCTTGATGTTAACCTCAGGGAAAACTGCATGCAAGACAAAAGAATACAAATAGTTCCTGGAGCAAATGAACTAGTAAACGTGATTTCTTATAGATTTATGTCTTTTTGAGATGCCTAAAAAGATGTGAGGATTGTTTGAAAATTTTGTCATGATTCTGGTACTTGTAAGTATGCTCTCTATAGGACACTAATAGAGTTTCTCTTTTCTTCCTGCCTATTTTCATACATTTTCTAGTACCATTAATTATCTTTACAGCCCATTCTGCCTGTTCCAATTTTATTACAATAAGGAGAACAGACGTGACATATGAATAGCAAGTAATAATCATATATACTGTTTATCCATAGGAAATTAGGCTAAAAAGCAAAAACATTAAAAATAATGGAGAATATTTGGCAGAGACAGTGCATGGAGACCGAATGGAATTACATGCCTCTGAGCAGGAGGAAATTTGTACAACCCACACACATTTGTCTTTTCATAGCTATTTGATCAGTTTAGTCTGTACATCTGGATATGTCTTTCAGATGTTCAACCTCATTAAAAGCTTCTCTTTAAAAGAAGACTTGCTCTTCCTGTTGCATTATCTTTGCAGTAATAGAATTGCAGAATTAGAATTAGAGGAGCAGCCTTCATTATTCCCAGCAGCCTTTTGCAGGCTTTATCCCTACGATGTATTCTCCTGCTTCTTAATTTTATTTGCAAAAACTTGAGTGATAGGACCTCCATAATTTCATTGGAGAGAGGATCACATGGTCTCAATGATTACATTCTAAAACATACTAACAGGGACACTTTTCCCTCCCTGTTCTGACACAAATAATTCCTTCGGGAATTTAATGAAGCTAAAATTGCCCAATGTTTTTAGGAATAATTCTGAACCTTTTTTTCATGAAGTGATGAGATCCTTTGTACAGTTTGCAAGACAATAGAAATGGAGAGACCTCATTTCTGTGTTAGAATTGGCTACTCTCTATCATACTTTCAGAAGAAATAAAAAATACGTTTTTGATTGGTAGTTGTATTTCTTTCCCCTATGCTAATGTTTTCTCAGAAAAAGATAAACTCTTAGGCAAAGAAATGTTTGTTCTTGAATGTAATGCACTTGGAACAAAACACAACCATTATTTTGACTATCTGGTGGCTACCGAGTGGGAAACAACAAATACTCCCACAATGCTGATTCTCAGCTTATGAGCCAAGGATTTCCAGGAAGGTAAGCAACCATGAGAAGCCTTCTTCCAAAACAAAACCCCTAGAAACCCTGGGAATCTTCTTTCACTGAGTCATCTGGGACTTAAGACATGGATGGGAGTCACAGTCCACAGACTCCTAGAGCTGTATCATAAATCTATTCACTTCTGAAGAACAAGACATTGAAAAACTTTGTGACCTTTGACTAACGATTGAAATGTCATTTCAACATTTTCCAAATGAAAGCTTCATTAAATTAATTATAGGCTTAGGTTTAAAATTACTTATAAAACCAAAACTTATAACTTAGTTATAAAAGCAAAACAAACAAACAAACAAACAAAAAACCAAAAACCAAACCAACCAACCAACCAACCAACCAACCAAAACAAACAAACAAACAAACAAACTAATTACTATTTTTTAAAAAACACTTTGAAAAAAAATATTGGGAAATAAAAGTTGTACCTTCTGATTGTTTCTTGCTGATTCTATGTGGTAAAACAAGTACAGAAAAAGTAGAAATTAATAAGAAACTTGGTTGTAATTTTGAGACTAAAATAGTGGGCAAAACTGAAATAAATTCACTTCAAATACCTCCATAGTTCTACATTCTACATAGCAGAAATACTCATGTACTCACAATACTTGCACTGCTTTTGAAAGAAGGAAATATTTGAAAATTTTGGGAAGGCCTTTCCATGCAGTATTTCCTATTCAGCTTTGCAAAGTCAAGAATTTTACAGATCAGCATTTTAAAAAGAGATTTTAACATATTTAGCCTTTTGAAACTAATTCTTCACGATTACAGATTTCACTTACAAGGATATCATGATCTGCAGAGTTCAGCATCTGTTTCCTTAATAGATTCTTTTCCCCTTAGTGTTGCTAAGTATTTAGTTTTTCAGTTTGTTCAACCAAGCCCCTGATGTTAATTGTGTCACCCACTCCTTTTTTTACGCGATTGTGTCTCCTGTTCCTAACCTTGCCTGGAGATCCACCCAAAAGATGCCATCCTTCTCAGTAAAGTTACAGTCAGGTTTTTTTTTTTTTTTAATCTGTGTGATAGAAAGATTTTATCTCCAGAAATGTGTGGTAGGTGTATGATAGTCATTAACAAAAAAGCATGCAAGTTTGGCAGAAGTCATTTTATATGTCCTTGGCAAATATTTGCAGAAAATGGTATTGCTTTATTTGTACACTACTCTCAACTGTGTTATGAGAGAAGTTTTATCTGTCAACTGAACTTAAACAAGTTTATTACAAGTAATGCAGGGCCTAGTAAAACAAACATAGATTTCTCTATATCATATTAAACAGTTAATTAAAAGACAAATATAATCTTTAGTTATGAATCCATATTGATCCTGTCAATATTGCACAAAATATGACTTCATTTGGAGTAGTGTCTTTGCAGTTTCTCAAGGCCTCTGCAACATACACCGCTACTTAACCTATAGGAATGCCAAAAATTACTGCTTTTGGGAATGTGGGAATGACACTACCACACTTGGGTGAGAGCTTTAGGGGAAATGACAGTTAAGAGTTCACTCCATATAGCTACTAATGTAACCCAGGAACAGACATAGTCAATTCCAAGCACCTTTTGCCTATGCATTAGTACATTTGTTGCACTGGCAGATTGACTTTTGTTGTTCTTTTGAATCTCAAACCATTTGGTTCTGCAGGGTCCCTGGATTACTGTAATATCATTGAAAATAATAGAGTATTTCTGTCTCACCATTTGACCATTTCTAGCAGAGATCATAAATTTTAAAGATCTTTCTCTACAAAGCTGATCTAACCAAATTATGACAACACGAGATTTATTTCAGGAATAACTGAAAGATATGACCTAGACAAGCATGTTACTGACAGTCTTTTCTTCTTCTTTAGTTCCCAGAGGAATTAATATATTATTTTCATGATAACATGAGCTACCAAAGTTAAGTTAAATGAGAGTTTATACACTTAAAGGAAACTCTGATGCTTTTAATCTAGATAAAACTACTCTATATTCGAATAAAGATCAAGATTTCAGTTCTGAGACAAGCTCATTGCTGACTTTGGGAATATCCTGAATTTTGAGGATATAATATTCTGCAGTTTTAGAATGAAATCAGAAATGATCCAGCAACTAGCCAGCAAAGTCAAGAACAACAGTAACTCCGAATGTTTTCAGAACATAAATCCTCTCATATACTATCCCCCCACTCACAACTCAATATCAAAGGACATATTCCTGATTCAATTTAAAGACTACTAACTCTCAAAAAGCTCCTGGAAGTAATTTGTAACCACATCTCAACTATCCCTTCTGTGGTGCCAAACTAATCCTAACTCTGATCAAGCAATAAATAATATGATTATTGTATTCAAATCTGTTCACTGATGATGTAAATCTAAAAAGAATGTGCAGCTTAAATTTCCCGTTTACAGTAACTATTCTCTATATTCAGAAACAACTATGCTGATGGCCAAAGATCTTTTAATGTTTTCCCAAACCTTGTTCAGAAGAGTTATTTAAAAGACTCCCAACTGTATCAAATTGTGCTGAGCTAGTTTCAGCTTATTGTCATAACTTCTTCTTAAAGACAAAAAGAATAACTAGGAGAGTTCCCAAATGTGTCATAAGATTCAGCAATGCTGAACTGTAAGTTTCTTCTGGAGAATCCTCATGGCCAAATGCCAGAATTCAGACTGGATTTAGAGAATTTTTTTTCTCTTTGTGAGGGTGGCCTGCAGAAAAGCTTAGTGAATGATTCCGTGAGAGGAAAATTCAGGAATGTTGGGCCTTGCTGCCACCGTGCACCTGCTTAGGCAGTTTGGTGGTAATGTACTTGTGATCCAAGAGCTGCTTCCCACAGATAGCACAAGATTCACCATGACACTGCTCCCTGGTCTGGAGCACCTCTGTTCTCACACATTATATGTGTCATCAGCTAGTCCTCAGCACAGTGAGACCTCACTTACTGAGCTGGCCATGTTTAGTATGGTGCCTGTTTGTATCCAGGCACCATAATCCTTTCACCAGGGGAAGATTATGTATGCAGCCAAACGGAGAACCAGATCAGACTTCCCCTCCAAACAGCAGTACTATATGGCTTTGGCTTTTAGAGCAACACAATATCTCTGCTTCACCTTCCTCCACTTTCTAACTAAGCAAACATCAATAGCTAAGCAACTATCCACATCAGAGCTTGACTCAATGCTCTCCAAACTCAGTACAGCTGGGATAGCATCAAAAGTGCAGCTCACCAGCACACTAGCACACCATGAGCTTGGGAAAGGTCAGAGCCAGCCCTGTAGGAGTTTGTAACCTCATTTTGGGAAAATGTCATCAATTGGCATAGTCAGTGTAGCATCCTCAGAGTGTGCTACCTGCTGAAATCTTAAATTGTCTCCAACTCAGTTAAACTTCAATTTAAAAAACTTTATAAATTGTCTAACCTTTGATAATTTTCCACAGGGATAACAAAATGTGTACACCTGACCCCAAACCACCTTCAAATCTTGTTTTCTAAAACCCATGAGGGAACATGAAAGTACCTATGTCTTAAGATAAAAGACTGAATTAACATCATTATTCCATTAGAGGAACTTAAGTATTTCAGAAAATTTTCACCAAATAGGGAAAAATACTCTGATTTCATGGCAGAAAAACTGTAAGAATTAATAACCTAAATATATAAAATTTCTAAAGCTATGTACAAGTGAAAATAAGCCCTTCTCTTAAAAAAATATCTGGCAGCTGTAATAATAGGTAGTGTTGTCAGCTCTACCTGCATTAATGTATCTTATATGAAAGTACAAAAGATATATTTACATACCCCAGTGAAACCAGGAGGCATTTTCAATACCTTCCATTACCATAGCAAATTGTTTTCTCAAAAGTGTCATTTCATTAGAGAGAGTGGTAGGAAACAATTTAAAGATTACTGTAATAGTACCCCCCACAACATTACTTACTGGCACCATACAACAGATTATATACATTATTCAAATATACTCTAGCTCTGTTCTCTATCTGGACATGAGCTGTACATGCTACACATTGCACTCATGCAGTACAATAGGAGGTGACCCAAAAACAATTACAACTCTCTTAATAAGCTCCTTGCTTGTTATCATGGTCTGTTCCTTTTCCAGTTGCTGTTATCACTGTGGAAACGTTTCAAAAATGTTACTTAATGAAAGATTCTCCCGGAGAAAACTTTTGGAGTGGTGAGCCCTGCTGGCTGCTTACAGGAATTCATAAAGATCATTCCGAGTCCTCTCCAAACCCAAAATGTGTTTTTCATATGAGCTAGGATAATGAGACATAGAAAGACTATTTTAGTAGGAATTAGGGAAAAAAAGAGGCGTGAAGGTGGCAACAATTTCAGACCATAAAAATAATTCAGAATATTCTGTTGGAGATTACATATTTGTGTCAAACTGTGGATGAGGTAGCCATGTCAATGTAAATTATGGGCATTGCATGCAAACAATGGCTTCATTTATTGGTCTGCTGTATGTGTGCTTCCAGTACTTGTAATTGAGGATGATTATGGTTAATGATTCTAGTCATGTGTACTTTCAAACTATCAGGACAGTGTAATTTGTATCAAATCTATTCAGTATCTCTTCAGGCATTTTGCCTGGTTTAATATTAACCCAGTATTTGCTGTAGAGGAAACCTCTGGAAGCTTCACGGCTGGCTTGAATAGAAGATTTCATGGTACTTCTACAGTGTTTTCAAAAGAAATGAAAGGTTCCACAGATTTCCTCTCATCTGGACAGCTTGTAGTCTGTCATACTTCAATATGAAAAGGCCAAGATCTCTAGTACAGGAAACAGTTGTATGTAGGATGCTAAATGAAAACAAAACATCTGTCTGTGAGTATCTGACAACATATTCACAAGAAAAATTAAGAGATGGATTCACATTTCTAGTATTTTTTGGAACAAGGAGGCAAAGCCCATAGTAAGCTATTCTTTTCAAGAGGCAGAACTAGCTTTTCAGGGCATTTTATTGCATGATTTAAAGCAAAAAGACTTCCTTGGCTTACTCTTTCAATACAGACACAGTATACAGGCAAGTCTAGAAGCTCTTAGCTCTAGGTTACAGAGGAAGAGCAGAGAAATTAGAGGCATGTATAAGAAGATAAAAACAAGGAAGGCTGAAAAAGGATTTGAAGTTAACTGAGGATTTAACTGTGTTTCTTTGCAGCTCTTTAAGTGCAGGATTATATTCCTATCCTTTCTAACTCCAGCAAGTGTCATTATTGTGTCTATGTCTTATAGTTTCCTGGCTTTTTGTTTTTTTGGCTTGGTGATGCTAGGCAATATTTTAATGTACAATGAATGCAATTAATACAACTCTGTCAGCTTGTCCAATTTGATCTGACACTGTATCTATTTTTGTACAGATATGTATTTATTGAAATGATGTATTTTATTCTAGAAGGCTGTCTGAGTATTTTCTCAGACTTACTGAATTTCTTATTGATTTCATAATAACCTGATGTCTGTGATTACTTTGGTTTTATTGTCTTCTGTATTTTATTGTCTTCTGCAGTCTTGTACTGCATGTACCCATATGCATGTACACATAAGCATGTGGCCTAAACAGTGGGATTTTCGAGAGGTATGAATTTTAGCTATGAAGAAGCAAGCATGAAAATACTTTTTAGTTTGTACCACTTTTCATAAGCATTAGCTTGTACCACTTTTATAAGCATTCCAGGGATTCCAGGCTTCTGGGGTCTCTAGATTGTAGGATAGAATGGTACATATTCACCTAATATTTTCTCTCTGTATAGGAATTGCAATTTCTATTCCTTTCTGGCTCCCACTGTGAGACTGTGGGGGAAGACTTTAGGAAATTACCTTCCTTCTCATGTCAGCTGTGCCTCACTTCTACCACTGCAACTACAATTCACTGTCTGCAGTTTTCCTGCCATCCCACCCCTAGGGAAAAAAAGGCAAGCTCTTCCCAAAAATCCATACTTTTATGTCAAATTTCAGAGAGTAGAGCAGTCACAGGAACCTCTTCCTTCTACAGAAACTTCAGGATGTCTGTAAAAGGAAAGGAAATCCTAAACCCTGAAATAAAATGAGAAACATATTACCATGGGAGCGCACAGCATAAACATAAGCATGTGATGTAGGTTTTTCACAAACAACTTGCTGTCTTGTCAAAGGGAGATGAATGAAATCTCGCAAAGACTCTAAACTCCTCATGCATTTTCATACTTGCAGCTGTAGCTTTCAAAGGTTCCATTTCAAAAGGAAAACAAGTCAGAACAGCTTGCATACAAAAATATACAATGATCCTATAGCCCAGGAGGAGCTCTCATTTTGAGCAATGCAATTGTATTCATCACTAGATACTAATGTAAATAGCTGCATTTCTTATCTGGGAAAAAAACCTGGCATTTCTAGTCCAAATAAAAGTTGATGCTGTTATTGAAAAATATTTGGAGGTTTGTGGAGAAAGATGAACATTGGCTTTCGGAGGTCGGAGGCCATAAATGGTGGGGACTAGTAGGTATAAACTATCAGACTGGAACTAGATTAAATTAATAACTCTTCACTAATTTCAGAAAGTCTAGGACTTTATATAAAGTTATGTTAATAAATTTTAAGTGTATTTTAGATGCCTATATTGAAATGGGTATGAAAGAGGGTATCTATTACAATTATTACAATCTATTACAAAAACCATCAAGAAAGTGTAACTCACACTGGAACTCCTTATTTTGTAGAAACCATGCTGCAACAAAGAAAATGCAGAAGATTCATCAAGCAATTGGACAAATGAACTCAGCAAAATTTCAAAATGTTGGGCAAACATCATGTTGCATCACTAGAAAATCAACCTGATCATGCTGGCATTTCTTTAAGAACTGAAACATACAAAGATTTCTTACGAAGAAACTCTTTACTATAAGGGTGGTGAGGCACTGGGACAGGTTGCCCAGAGAGGTTGTGGACTCCACATCCCCAGAGGTGTTCAAGACCAGGCTAGATGGGTCTCTGAGTAACGTGGCCTAGTGGAAGATTCCCTGACCATGGCTGGGGGGTTGGAACTATATGATCGTCTAAGTTTCCTGTCTACCCAAGCTATTCTATGATTCTATGGTGTAATATCATATGACTACAAATTCTGATCAGCACAGAATTTAAAACTCAAAACATCACAGAATATGCTGAGTTGGAAGGGAATAGTCTCAGTATCTCTTAGTTTCTTTTTCTTGTAAAACTTTGCAGCTTGATGAATACAAGAAAACAAACCCACATAAATTTGATAAACTAAATTCCATTGTGTTTTTTTTTTTAATGCCATCTACCAAAGCTGTGGACTCAAGGCTAGTCATAGTGGTTGCACTTTGCCTCCATGATGTATCTAACCTTGTGTTTTAAAAAAGAAGCAACGATTCATGAAAAGTACTGGAGGATTTGTGCCATAGAAAATGAAATTCAGCTGTAGAGACTGGTTCACAGGTCATTACATAACTAAACTGCAGCTCTTTCAGAAGTTTTCCAAGTAGAATGCAAATCAACATATTTTTGATCTTAGATGAAACTTAAAATCCTTCATTTTCAGCCACTCGTACAAGAAAACTTGAAAAAAAAAATCCCAACATATTACATGGAAGACAGATAAAAAGATAAATAAACTGTTATAATGCTTTCCATTAAATACAATGTGAAGAACTTTAACACAATACTGACAAAAATAATACATGTAAAGCATCCTAAGATGTCCTTTAATGATTCCGACCAACTTCTTTCACTAAGTTTTGAGGCCACAAGTAATTCCAATCATTTACTTTTATGACTGAATAATTTCACAGAGCAACCATTTCAGTCTACCTTCAAGTTATGAAAAGAATCTACTCAGCAACTGTTCAATTGTGTAGTGTTGACACACTGCTGGCGGTAGGAACATTTGCTGACTTTTTCATTTTGTGAATGTGATATGTGAGGGTGCATAAACTCCTTTAAGAAACAAAGGTTCTGCTTAATACTTCTTACTATTTCTGGAGCTTCATTAAAAAAAAAGAAGACTGAAGGTTACATTACTCTTTTCATAATTTTTCATATACCAACAGATGACATGTAATGCAAAAACAGGTTACTTGATGATTTATTCTGATTTTGTGTTCAAGCAAAGTATCATTTTTTTGTTTCAAAATAAACAGTCCTTGGCTTAAACTTCATACAGCAGCTTCTATTATCGAAATAAGTTGTAACAAATTGTGGTTCACTCACAAAAAAGTAATTTTGCAAAAGAGAGCTTATGCAACTGTACAGATCAGCCATTTATAGCAAGAAAAAGACATTATTTTGGTAGGTGGGATATTCAGAACTTTAGGCAATGTCTTTTAGAAATTGTTTTTAGTAGGGTAGGTATAAGGATAGAAATTGTTTATTATCTAATGTAAGAGCTATTTTTCTTTCTCATTCATGACATAATAATTCAAAAACAGACTACTGACTAGTTTTCATTCTTACAAGCTAGTATATACGTTCCCATAGTAGCCTCCTAAATTCTCAAATACACTTGCTTGGTTCTTGGGATTTAATTGAAATTTACTTCTTTATGGGCCAGCCTTTTTCGATTTTGTGCAGTGTTAGCAGAGTTAGGATTTTATGATTGCTTGAACCCAACTGAGTATATGAAAAGCAATTTCAGGCCATTAGACAAGACAATCATCTCAGTAAAGGGACTAAGAGCAAGCCGAGTCTTTGGGTTTTGCAGCTTTAAAAATGCAAGAACATCCACTTGTGGTTGTTTTGAATAGGATTTAATTTCTGATTTTACAAGTAGCAGTGTTTGAATTCCAAGGATATTCATCTCATGCGCTTCAGCTGTTAGCCTTTAACCAGGGTTTATCATGGCCATGTGTGCATCACAATTGCATCAGGGATCATTAAATAATTGAAGTAAGTCAGAGAACAGAATCAAGAATAAATTAAACAATAATGGTGTGATTTAGAGACCTAATCTCTAATTTCCAAGCATTCAAGAAACAGACAAACAAAAATTTGTCAAGTCTCACCTTTTTAACAATCCTTTGAAGCTACAAAGCTTCAAACTTTTTTTACTTGAGTTCTTTCTCTTCTCTCTCATTTCAGGGTGGTGTTTATCCAGCACAATATGAAGGTGGCATTGCACCACTGCAGAATAACAATTTCTGAAGAATTTTTTAGGATAACTGAGGCTCTGAGGCAGTTGTATTACTGTTAAAGAGGGCACATGGTATTTTATGAAAATTCAATATTTCCTCCTCCGTGAAGAGAAAAGCTCCTGGAAAGAAGATATTTCTTAGGTATTCTGTGTTCTTATGAGCCTTATGTAATGTAACCACATTACAATAATCACATTAAATTTAGAATAAGACTAAACACATTTCCCTATTAGCATATTATTCTCTCTTTTTCCGAAACCAGTTGGTAACCCTTCATTTCCTGACATCTACTACAGGGGCAAACTGTACAGAATTGCTCTCTAATTGACACTGAATCCCAAGATCTGTGTATTTTGTGTATTCTTTCAATAGATAGGGTTCAGAAGAAAAGATATTTTCCTGATACCGCAAGCTGCTTTATGAAAGTGACTGTTAGTAGGGGTTCTGATTTTAATCTGTACTGGAGACGGTCATGTCATAAATGCAAATTACAATAATTTCTGCTCTTTCCTTTTTCATTCTTAAATCCATAACCATTTTTCTCAACCTGAGAAGCACTCTTTGTGGTTGTTGTGGCAGATCTTTCATGTGTTAGATGTTTTCTTGTAAGAACTTTACTTGTCTGGAATTGCACATCAGATTTCTATTTTATGCAGGACTTTTTCTGGATGAAATATGGAACACGCTATAAAATTATCTAAATGTATGTATACGGATGTATGTATGCACGTATTCAAATGTACGACAGTTTCCTGGCTACAAAGTATTTCAGGGGACTAGGTCTCCAACTTCATATAAAGGTTTTTTTCAAACATTTGCAAAACACACAATAAGTAGAAAGAATAATTAAAGACAGGAAGTAACTGATGCGGAAATAATTTAAAGTATTTATTGCTCCCATGCTTACGGTTTATTTTTTTTTGTCCTTTATGTCTATTCTTTGTTTGAGTAAAAAAAAATAATCATCAGAACACTGGGAAAATTCCTCTTACATATAAAAATATCCTTTCAAATAACAGAAATGGTATAGAAACTGCTATTGTTTGGTATATATCAATATGGATTTTTTAAGCAGAAAATAACAGAAGGATGATTGGGAGATATTTGGACTCTGACAATCTACTACTGGTGCAGAGCTCTTGTGATGTCACTTGATGATCACCAGCTCCTCACAAATCCCAGAAACAAGAATAGCAGAAGGCTTCGCATAGCAAGGGCTACCTTCATTCTACTGGTCTTTGCATCTTGGAAATTATTCAATAAGAAGCCTAAAAGAGCTTCACAAAAGGTAGTCTCTATTTTTCCATCCGTAATATAAGAAGCAGGAGATGAAGACATAAGGCTAGTTATCCTACCTGAAATAACTTACTTGGAAGGCAGCTTTGCTAAGGAGGGTGTGACAAGGAAAGAAATAAATCCATATGTCTTTCCCTTATCTCTCAATTTCTATACTGTCAGATGAAGGCCACTTGAAGTTTGGGACAATGTAACCACCAAAAAAAAAGAGATATCTGATTTTAGAATGATTAAACATACAGAAAAACACACACAGATATTGTAGAATACTGTTAAAGCTCATTTTCCTTTTTTTTTTTTTTTACTTAAAATATTTATGCAAGCATAAATACTGAAAGATTTTGGAAGTGTTGTCAATATTCTGCTTAATTATTTTTTTTTTTGTTTTCCAAGAAACAAAGATAATTTTTTGGACTTTTTTGCTTTTCTTCATTATAAAATAATAGCTTCAGTGATTGTTTTAATTTCTTTATTAAGTACTACTTCCTGATTATGAAATATCAAACAAAAACTAAACATTTTCTTTCTTTGTAAAAACCATGACTTTTACTAAATGAATTATTTTTCTGTATACAACAGTGTGAGTGACACTGGAAGAGGATTTACATTGTTAAGTCTATTGAAAAAAAGTCTAGTATTTTTAGTTACTACTTAAAACTGAGTTTTCACTTTTTGGAGAAGTTCGACTAGTTTGGTTTACAGGTAGTTTTGGTAAAGATATGAAAAAAAAATTATAATCTCTTCCAAAAAAAATAAATTATTAAGATGATCAAATTATCACTACTTCTCAAATTAATTTATGGGAAGAAGCCTAGAGATGAAAATTCTAAGCTACATACAGGAATTAATATCCAACATCACCTACTATGTAGAAATTATTCAATTTAACTTACAGTGAAATAGAGTCAGATAAAAGTCAGTTATTGCTCTTCTGCCAGCTTTTGAATATGTGTAGTAGAATTCCTTCATAATATATTTTTAATGAACAATTTGATCATTAGAAAATTTTGTCTATTCATCTTCTGTTGTCTCCATGACTCCTTGTTACTACTTGAAAGTATAATGACAATGTAACCTATGAAAACTTGCCTGAATGAAAAAAAAACAAGAATCATACATACGATAATGTGACAGTCTCTTGTAATATATTTTTTATGAATCCCATATATTTATTCTTTTTATTTCCCATTTAATCTTTTAGTATTACGTATTATTGATGTTATCAGCTTCTTGGGCAGAGGCTTGTGCTGGTTTAAAGGTAAACTGGCAGGAGAAATGAATGCAACTCAAAAGAGATTATAAATCAGAGTTACAATTTAATAACAATAATACAATAAATACAATTATACGGAAAAACAATTGATTTTAACCCACAAAACCCAGATGTATAACCCAGCACCCTGGGGCATGAACAGATGAGCCCCACGTGGTTCCCCTGAGTCCAAAATAAAAGGAAAGGAGAACCTGTTGGTGAGAATGCCGGTCGCAGTCTGGCCGAGAGTGGTGGTTGCAGTCCAGTCGAGGTTCTGGTCCTCCTCTGCATCTGAAGACTAGGGCTCAGAAATCCCAAGACCCCAAGATGATATACACTCAGGTTCGAGTGGGAATGCCCAGTACCTCTCCCAGGGTGGGAAGTTCCACACTGAGTGATTGTGAGTCCTGCGATATTTTTGGAATCCTTGATGGCCCATTAGCAGATGTGACCCCTCAGGATGGGTGTGGAGGTGCTAATGACTCTCTGGAGGGGAGTTATCCCACCTGAGCAGATAACTACACTTAATTGGTAGTTTTTTAAGTTTATGATTTTTCTTTTTACTTAATATAGTATCATATGATCAGATATTCAAAATCAATGAGATTCAAGAAGGTGGTATTCTTGAATAATAACATTTCTTACCAAAAGTGAAAACTATGGTCTCAAGAGTTTACGTAGAACCTAAAACCTATATTTTTTCTTAGTAAAATCTTCTGATTTTTTAAAGAAAACCTGACATGCTCTGTTTTCTATATGACCATTGTTTACGTATAAGCAGACACATATGCAATAATTTACAAAATCTGCATTTACATAAAAGTTATGGATTTGTTTCACTTAGTGTTAAATTTCTGCAGATATTTCATCAAGCATAGCCAATAGTACATTACTGTGAAACCAGAAAAACATAACCAGTGTTTCCAGAAAACAAATTTCAAGTGCGAAATATCCACTTAAGAGATGAAAAATAAAACATAAAAATGAAGTCCATGGCCAATCGTAGGAGATTGAATTTTGATGTGTAATATCACTCCATGTAGCATCAGCCTTGCCTACCTTTTGAGTTCAATAAGAATATGCCTTCTTAGGGCTATTCACCTTAAATTATTTTTCAGTATGTCCATTGTTCTTAGATTTATGTAAAAAAAATATTTTTGCTTTGCATTTCTTTCTCCCCCAGATATTTTTTTTACAAGGGTATCTAGAGATGTATTTTCCAGTAGAGTTTTTACTCCACCCTCCTTTCTCTGAAGACGGAATTCGTGAAAGAGTTTTTTGTTTTATTTTTTTCCCCTCTGATTCAGTAGTAAGTTGAATGTCATCACAGGATTTTTTCCCCCCCTGCTGCTACAATTCCCCAACAACTCCCTAGTTATAAATCCATTCTAATACCAACTCAGGGTCTTGTGCAGCTAGTAGTTGCTTGACTAATACTAGCAGAAAGATGAACTGTGCATATGTTGCAAGTGGGCTTAACATTCAAGAAGATAAATACTCAGGTTTTACTTGACAAGAATCTTTTTCCAGATCTTTCTTTACTTGGTCCAAGGGTTAGTGTCAGAAACCATGTGCACCTGTGAGGTACAAATCAAGGATTTCATTGAAGCTACACCTTATGTGGCATCCTGATAATTTTTAATAGATTAAATCTTTCTAGAAATATGAAATTACATAGTTTGCAGGGACTATCATGTTCTTCCTGTGTGCTCTGCCATATCATCCTGTAGTTTTTTAACTTTGCAGAGTGATTTTCATATGAATTTCTAGCATATTCTCACATATTGGCACAATTTTTAGTTCATACAGATGTTAACCTTCACTGTATACAGGACCATTGTTTCTTACGAAAAGTAGAAATACCCACTCATGCTTACTTTGCAGTCTGTCTTCCAGGATTTTTTTCCTCCAGAAAAAAATGTCTATGAGCCAGGCAGATTGTGTTGCCTTCTGCTGAACACCTGCTGTTGGCTCAACAGCACGCGCAGCCACACACCCACGACCTCGTGGAAGCCATCTTACCCCAGCAACATCCTTTGGCACCAGAGCCAGATGATCATTGGCTCCCACTGTGAAACCCCACAGTACCCCTCTGTGAATTACTATGCTAGAGATCTTTGAAGGACTTGTAGTACCTACACAGGAGGTGGCAGCACCGTGTGAAGGCTGTTACTCAGTCCCAAGAGCTGTATGGCTGCTGGCAGCAAGACATGAAAACTAGGCACGTTGCTGACACAGGTTTGTGCCACACATCTGCTACGTAGCAGCAAAAATAACTCTCCTCTCTTCTGTCTTTTTGCTTTTGACATAGAATCATAGACTCATTTAGGTTGGAAAAGACCTTTGCAATCATTGAGTCCAACTGTTAACCCAGCACAGCCAAGTCCACCACTAAACCATGTCCCTACGTGTCACACCGACACATCTTTTAGATACCTCCAGGGTATTATACTCTGCCACTTCACTGGGAAGCCTATTCCAATGCTTAACAAGCTCTTTGGTAAAGAAATTTTCCCTAACATCACAGAATCACAGAATCATTTAGGCTGGAAAACACCTCCAAATCATCAAGTCCAGCCTTTGACTGATGACCACCTTGTCAACTAAGCCATAACACTAAGTGCCACATCCAGTCATTTCTTGACCACCTCCAGGAACAGTGACTCCACCACCTCCCTGGGCATTCCATTCCTGTGATAGACAGTACCAAAAGCTTTACTGAAATCTAAAAGACTTCATCAACTGGCTTCCCTTGATCAACTAGGTGGGTTATCTTGCCAAAAAAGAAGAGAGGTTTGATAAACAGAACTTTCCTCTCATGGAGCCATGCTGGCTGTGACCAATGACTGTGGATTCTCTTTCTTGCCCTTCTTGAAAATTGCTGCAATAGAGAAAAAGATCCAGCCATTTATACTGTAAGTTTTTTAAGCCAAGGGGTAGTTCTTCACGTTTTTGTGGTGAATGCCTATACAAAAGAAGCAATGAAAAAGTTATGGAAGGGACAGTTTGTTGTGCGTGATATAAGCATTTAGCAGAAATCTTGTTTACTCTGGAACTTTATTTGCTTCTACTGAATACCAAGATTCTTGTTAGACACATATAATTATTTTAGAAAGTTTAAAAGTATACTGTGTTTTTCAAGAGGATGCTGTATTTTTAAATATGCATTAATATTTTTAATATTAATTTCCATGAGAATTCCCAGACTACTGTGGTACTGATTGCCTATGAACTTGATAAGTTTCCTGTAATGCTGCTGTGATAACTATGGTCTTAGATTATATAAGACGTGGGTGTTCACAAAGTCAGATCATGCTAAAGTTAGAAAAGAAGAGAAAATTTCCTGGCAAAGGAGAGCAAAATTCTCAGTTGCTCTCATCCAGTTGACCTGAATTATTTGGAGGAAAGAGAACTGTTTATTTTCATAGTAAAACTAGACTAGATAAGATATATCCTAAAATAGATAGCTGAAACTGGTTGAAGAGTTCCACTTGTACCACAAAAAGTAGCTGTTACTTTTGCTTGGAATTGTACTCTGAAAGCTGTTTTCCTTGTGTTCGGTCCACCTCTAAATACATTCATCTCCAGTCAGATTTATCTGCCTAGTCTGTAACTTAGTATTTCTTCATTGTGAATATTAGTGTTAAGGAGCTCTGTTCTCTGCGTGGTCAGTCATTAAGACCAGAATAAGAAAAATAGTTTCCCTAAGACCATGCTGTGTTTTCCTGCTGCTCTGTCACCAGCTCACAACTGCTGTTTGAACTGCTGTACCAAGTGCAGTGCGCTTCAAACACATCAGCTACTGAATTTCTGAAGTTGCCTCCCTTTCCTTTAAGACTGGTTAATACTTTACTTCTTCTAGCTCCCCAGAAGAATCACTGAAGAACAATGCTTTCAAATAAAATGTTTCCTCTTTCATTTTTCAACACAAGCTTTTGCTAATGTCTTTGCTAATTATTTAATCATAAGCTAGAGGCCCTGCCTAACCTCAGGGTAGAAGTGAAGGTGTGTGGATAGACCCCAGTAAATACAGTGACCCTTCTGAGGACAGACACTGAGCATAGCAGATCCACCCCAAGGGTGAGCTGTGCAAATCACTGGAAAGTTCCTGGGGTGTCAATGTGCTCTGCTCTCCCTGGGGACACTTGTTTTTAGATATGACTACAGGCCTGGAGGAAGAGACTCCCCAACAAAGTAGTCAGAGCACCAAGCCTGCCTGAGTTCAAGAAGTGTGTGGACAATACTCTCTGGCACAAGATGTGATTCTTGGGGCTGTTCTGTGCAGAGCCAGGAGGTGATGATCGTTGTGGGTCCCTTCCAACTCAGGATATTCTATGATTCTGTGATTCCAAATGGCAGAAAAACTGATAGCTTTGGTAAAATATTTGAACTTAACTGTAAGACCAGGTTTCAGCTTGATTTGAATGAATACTAGTTTTCTGGTCTCTGACGTCTTTTGTTTGTACATAAAATATTTGTGCTGCAGAAGAAATATCCCTTTTAGTCAGTAATACACTAAGTCACTAAATCACAGCAAGACTTGACTCATTAAATACTTACACACATTTATTATACATTGTGTTTTCTGCTGTTAATGCCTCTTTATATTTATATTGCTACCTATTTGTAAATGTTCTCAGTTGGATAATGGTTGCACATATTTTTTAGTTTCCAAAATAGAACATCAGTGGAAATGGCTATTGTTTGTATAATCTGAAAGAAAATTTTTTTTTAAATGAAATAAACTATAAATAAGAGCCTTTGAACAAGTTCTTAATTGTTTAGTGGTATCAACTGGTATGATGATCTGTTGCGGTAGTGTTAATGAGGAATTTTCAGCCTTTGATAGCAGAAGTGTTAAAGCCAGGAGTTGCTGGATGAATCAGCTACCAAAATAGCACTTTCAAAACATTAAAAGAAATTGTTACTTCAATAAGAAAAAAAGAAACCATGACACTTTTCTGATCTTTGCTTCCCACAACTTTTTTTGCAGTTAGTCACTGAATTCTTTTGTGTTTTTAAGTGAGAAGCTTTAGAGAATCCCTTAAATTGCGTAAACAGAAAATAGTAATTGCAGTATTGGGGGAATATAATTATTCAGCCTTCTGTAAAAAACAGCGCTACTGAAAAACATTTATCTATTCGTATATTCTAGACAAACAGATTACTCAGGGGTAGGATTTTCAAAAAAAAAGTAGGTATTGTATAAAGCTAGTCTAAATTTTTGGTATTTTGAAGTCTCAGATTATGGGTATTCTTCTTGAAAAATGTCAACTCTATTTCAAAACAAATTGCAGATTCTTAGGCTTAGATTCTTAAGGGATAAGTGATATCTCTGTAGGTAAACTAAGTACCAAGAAATTATCAAAATTTCTAACTAGCTTCCTCTGTCTCCATAAAGCACCTACAGCTCAAAATAATATCATAACATATATAATAATAAATAATATCATGTAATGACCCATACAGCTTGAAAGTTTGACAACAATAATACTCATAAAATTTGAGTAAAAATAGATGTCTTTTGTTTCCACTTAAACAATTGGCATTGCAGAAGAATTGTCCACTTTACTCTCTAATTCACTTTTCTGACACAGTTGTATATTCAGTGAGACCAGATGCTTCTGGTGCTTTGAGTACAGTTCTGTCGTGATTTGAGACATTCCAAAGCAATAAAGTGTGTTTTGGATGTGAGAAATGGCTGATATCTACATGTAGATTCAGGAGTAGTAACCTACCTCTCACCTAAGACTTCCAACATCTGGTTCATCAAGTTCTTGACAATTGTAGTTCTGAGATTTAACCATCCTCCATAACTCACACTGAATATGTTATTTGTGTTTCAGCAAGATTCACCTTGTAAAACTGAACAAAATTATATGAAATGGAAATAATATATTAATGGGGCAAGGAGTTTATACTTTAGGAGGACCTACCATCCTGCAAAGGTACAATATTACCTTTTCATTTTTCATTCTCTTTCTTGTAACAGAGTCTGTATTGAAAATCTCATATTATACAAACAGTAATAAAATAAAACTATTGCAATAAAGAATGTATCTGCTGCTTCTAACTAGTTTTTTTAGACGTTGATTTTATTGATGCAAATTTATCTAATTTATCTAATTTATCTAATTTAATTGTTAAAATGCATGTCAACCACACTTTTTGATAAAAGGATAGATTAGGGTTTTTTTAAATATGTTTTCTTTTCTTGGAATAGTTTTGTTTTAATTTTGCACTATACTCATTTTTTTTTTCATGCTGAAACAGTACCTCAGCTGTGAGATATCTTCCTACTTTACAATCTCATTTCTTGGATTGCAGAACTTTCTTCACTGGTTTTAATTCAAAACTTGCAGTGTTAGTAGAGGATAATATCAAGGCCAAGTCATCTCTTGAAATTTTTCAGTTGTCCATACTTTACCTTGATCTGATGTTTTATGTTTAATAAAATATTCTAAAGTAGCAACATAAAGATAATAACAAAATAACTAAATATGAATACATTCTGATTTTCTCATTATGTGATCACAAGTACAATATAAAACTGGTGGGGAAGAAAATCAGCAAAACACAGTAAAACCTTATCAATTTGAACTGGCAGTCATCACATTATCACGTGCATGTGAAAACAAGAAATCAGCAAGCTAAAGACTCACAAAAATGGTAAATATTACCCAAGTCCTTCAAAAACAAAGTACTCTTGTAACGTGAGACCTTGTAAGTACATCCTCTGTGGAGATAATATGGATTTTAGATACTTTTCTGCCTATTGATATTGCACATGCTGCCATAGAATACCTTATCAATGGAAAAATATTAAATGTATAAATCATATCAGCCTATTCCTTTCTGTCTCTGGGGCTCTCTGGCAGTTCTGATTGAAACACTTCTTTTTGCTTGCTTGTTCTACTTTCTACCTGTCTTCCTTTTTTTTTTTTTTAAATTTCTTTTATTCTTGGAAACTTAGGCCAAGTGACTGGTTTCACACAGCTTCCTGCTGAGAAATATCTGAACATTTTTGTTTATATTTTATTTGTCATTTATTCTGAACATCACATCCTGTGTTTATTTTTTACGGGCAATTTCACTTCTCCAGGAGACTGCAGATGTGATAAGAGGGTGTTGATTTAAAAGCATGAGAGTGTGTGAGTAAAAATTCCAATCTTTTTTTTTTTTAACATTTCCAAGGATAACTAAATATATGTCAGTATTCTATAAGAATTCTGTTCTATAACACCCAGACATGATGATGAATAGCTCATAAAAACATATTGCTGCAACCCCTGTTCTTAGTGTTCTCCCTCCGGCAGGAGATGAAATTTGCTATTTTATGTATGAGAAGATTGTCTAAGTCAAGACCATCTGCCTAATTCACAAGAGCATCCAACACTCCAAGGAGAATACAAGGGCTAAAGTTTTCAGTCCATCCATAGAAAGAAACAATTTCTCCATCTCTTATTGCATGGTTATCCCTGAGCTGAGTAACCAAAGTGGGATTGCAAGGCTACAGAAATCGTAGTGTCAAATTACCTTCAAGCTAACAGGATAGTGAAGAAAAAATAGATTAAACCATCCTTACTACATTATATCACTCATATCATCCTTACTACATCATACCACTGAAATTTTCTTCAGTGGTAAAAGAGTTAAGTCAAAGATTTCTAAAAAGCAGTATTTTTTTTTTTTTTTTGCTAAATTACTAGTTTAAATTAAGTTCTACCTTTTAGTTTTTGTAGTTTATGAAATGGCTGCTGCTGCAGATATTAATATCGAATAGGATCATATTAGTATGTATTCATAGTTATTACCTCACATAATGATTTTTAACACTACAAAACTCCCCATTCATCATATGAATTAGGAGTTCATGTAGAGTAAAAGAATATTATGAAAATTACTGTGTTTGTTCAAGGTTCATTTTTCAAAAGTACTGTTTAGCTCACAGAAAGGATTGTCAGAAATACTTTAAATGAAGATTGCATATCTAAATAATTAATAGAAGATTAACATAAATTGCTTCTATTCCTTATGAATTATGGACTTTTATTTATCTTGAAATATTTAAAATACAGTTATCCAGAAATCTAGGCACATTCAAAGTTTGTTTCACTAGCAAAATTTATGTACAGAGTATCTTATGCCATTCCCTCCATCACCCAGAACAGAAACTTTTCAGACCTCCAGAATAAGTCCCTTTTTCCATTGCCTCCATTTCCTTTCATTGACAATTCATTTATGAAGAAGAAATGAGAAATTCGAATGGAAGGACAACAGAATTTGAACCTTAGAAAGCAAGTTCAAAGAGAAAAATTGAAAATTGTTTGCTTCATTTCCGCATTAATGTTAAACTTCCAAGAGTCTTAACCCACATGTTTCAGATGGTATGTATTAACCTGGGAGATAAAATGCCAAACGTATGGAAGATATCTTTCCTTTAGAGCTATATGTAGTACTATATGATATATCACTAAATGTATTACTTTAGCAGAATATTCCTTTTATTTCCCCTGACAGCATTGGTGACCCTGCGTTTTCTATCCCTTACCCCTCTCTGCATTAACTACTAGAGAGGTCCTCCTTGCTGAATAAAGTAGAATTTTTGGTGTCTGAGGAATATACCCCATTTAGGTTACCCTACACACAGGAAATATGACACATTCTCATGAGGTATTATTGGAGTGGACAGACCATGAATGAACAGAAATTGACCTGGTGGGAGTTTCTTAGTCGTGAACATGATTTATATGAACTACCTAGAAAAGGCTGGGAAAGAAGGCTATGAAAACAAACAAAATTCAGCACTTCCTCTTCTCCTAATCTTCCTTAAATTTTATCACGGCCTTGTCAGGTAAAGAAGTGATACATTCAGTGTCCTGGTACTGTCCAGAAACATAGTAAAGCTGGGATTTACTTCCTCTGTCAATAACTACCACTCTTTGACCTTGGCAACTTTGTTCTTTGGTTTTGTGCCTTCATTTCCCCTTCTGTTGTCTGTATGATATGCTCCTATAGAGACCATATATTGTCTTAGAGAGGTACAGTGCTTAACACAAGAGACAAATGAATAATTAAGTGTCTGTGGGATGACAAATTTCTGACTTTTCTGACCTAGAATTAATAAACAGGAGGAGACTTTAAAAAATAATTAAAAAAAAATAGCAGTTTTGATGTATTCAGGACATTAGATTGTAGAATTTTTTAGACATTAGAGGAATACAAGCAAGCTTATGGCTTTTTTGTCCCATTAAAAGCTTTCTTTCCTACTCTCCTTTGGAGACACACACAGAGAATTGTACACGGACACAAGATATAAAAATAGCCAGTTTCTGTCTTTGATTGAGGGAGAAAGACACAAGCCAGATTTATTGGCTGCCTAGAGACCTTATGTTCAGTTTTCTCTTGTCACATTCACACCAATTAAACGTGAGAGTTTATGTGTTGTCCTATCTGTAAAGATGACAGCCAGATCCTTGTCTGGCTCATTTACTTGTCTCTGTGGAATAAGTTCCCCCACCCTTGTATAGCAAAGAATATACCTAATGTAAAAGCTCTCTTGCCTGAATATTTTCAAGAAAATAAAGTTATTCAGAAAAAGTCATGTATTGAGAGATGATTGCATTCCTTTCTCTCAAGTTAGCACAAGTTTTAAAAATGGAATTGAGAAACATGTTATTAAGTTGAAAGTGAAACACCATGTATAATATCTGCTGTACCTATAAAGACATATATCACAACTAAGTTTTTGGGCCAGGTGGTGTTGCTAGCATACAGAATTAAGTGTCTGTTGCTACCTGGAATGCACAATCAGAAACTGAAGATCCGGTGAAGACATCATGCTCCAAAATAAAGCGTAAAAAAAAAAAGGAGGCAAGACATTACAGATGAAGCAGCTGATCTATTCTATATTTTTTCCTCCAGTCTTATTGCAAGACTTCACTCTTTTGTTGCACCTGCTTTAAATATATCTTTTTTTCAGTACCAGGATATTAGTCAACTACACCACAAGTTCAAGCAAGCTATTTAGTGCTTTTCCATATACATGAAAACCTACAGGAGCTCTTCAATCTTTTTTAACAGGATTTAGTCAATAGTAGGAAAATCAGCTGACAAATTTTAAGCGTGGACATGGTTCCATAATTTGCCAGATTTTTGTAGACCAGAAAAACTGAAGAAGCTTGAAAACTGTCCTCTCTTGAAAAACTGTTTTCATAGGAATCAAGGGAATATGAGAACTAGAATGCCCTCTAGAAGTCAGAGTAAATATAAAAATATTTGGAAAATTATATAAAACGTGATCTTTATATGAAGTATTTCCTAAACAATCCTGAAATTTTAATATCTCTACAAAACATTACATTAGTTTTTTACTGCTGAATAATATTCTGTCTTTAAGTCATAAAGTAATGATTATCAAACTCGATGTTGGCCTTCAAGTATTGTGTATTCTGATTTTTTCTAATGATTCCATCTTTATTGTTGATTTTCTCCTTCATAATTGAAAATTCAGTCCTTTGTTATTCTGTGACTCCTACTGTGAAGAAAACTGACCTAACAGCCTGTTACTTGGTTACAGGCTGCTATAAAATGAAAGACTTAGATTTGGTAGTATTCCAACTAGAGATTTTTAAGAAACTCTGATAGTAGGTGCTAATGATGTCAATGAAATTAATTGTATTTCCAATATATTTGGAGGCATATGCAGTAGCTGTTGAAAGTGATATATTTTCACTAGAATGGATGTTTTATGGGATACATTATGTACATTATCTAGTATTATATTTAATTACTGTTTCCAACAGCTTCATAAGTACTGTTGAAAATAGGTAAAGGTGTCAGAATCTATTATAAAATACAAGCATAATGTGATTATTTCATTATTGTTCTGTCAATGAGAAAATGTCTACATTTCATTTTTTTTTGCTGTTGTTTCAGTGGAAGATCAGTGAAATTCTGAACTTTAAAATCACAACTTCTGTGTACAAAAATGAATTTTTTTCAGTACTAAGCAGCAAATTTTTATTGTAAGTCATTCTTTTTAACATTTCTTCTAGTTTAAAATTTTCCCCATCACTTCTGTTTACTTGTCTGATATACAGAGTAAGGTCTACTTTTATTTTCCAAACCCTTTCCGCTTTACTGATGCAGAGAAGGAGGATGTCATCTCCAACTGCTAAGAATCATCTTTTTGTCAGTTGCAGCCATTGAGATCTGCTCGAAGTTAAAATAGATCTGTTCACTTTCTGACTACCACTCAGTACAGTTCAGTGAACCGACAAACTGAAAAACAATTGTGGAGTTCCTGAACCAGTGAATTACATTTGCATCTTAGATTACTCTCAACATTTTAGCTCATTCTTTGAAGCGATTTTTCACCAAATCAGCAGTACTCCAGCAGGCAAGTTGTACTTTTCTGACACTTTCCACTTGCTTTTATGAAGTCAGTTTTTATTCAGGTCATGGACCATTTTAGGAGGTAGACATTACCTTACGGTTTTATCCTAGGTTTTATTAGCAGATGCGTTATAACATAATGATACGATAAATATTATTTGTATCTGTAGGCATCCTGTTACCAGTAACTTCCTCCTCCTATGGGTGGGATGAGTTAGAAAAGACAGTATTTCTTGCTTTTTCAATGGCTTCCGTAGATGATTGATACTCATCCTTAGGTTCTCTGAAGAACAAGGGTTCAATGTTAGGCTTCTGTAACTTCGTTGATGGAAAATAATTTAAAGAATAGTGATCGCCATAAGGTAGTGCAGATGGTCATTATCTATTAATATATGCTGATCAGAAAAAAAAGAAAAAAAAGCCAAGTGACCTGCCCCCTATAATGACTCTGCCTTTAAGTCCCAAAAACACTTCTCTGAGTTTTGGGGGATTATTTATTTTCTGCACTAGAAATATTCAGAACTCTGCCAGCAAGACAAAATATATTGCAATAGCTATCTAGAGTAGTGACTGCATTGTCATAGTTAATGATGCATTCCTGATTTATTCCCTTACTGCAGTGAACAGTCATCTCTTTTTTGAACTTGGTGACTACAGATGTACAAACCTTATTTATAAAACATAAAATGCAGGAGTAATTGACTAATTTTCAGTTTCTAGGACCAAAGTAAAAGCTGTGTCTTATTGAGTGTAAAATATTTTGAAGGTGAAGAGCTTGTCCTAATTTCAGTGTCTTAGGTATATATTTTAAATTGCTTAAGGTAAAAAATTCAAATTTAGTCTTTCTCTTCATGTTGTTTTTGAAAGACAAAAATTGTTGGTGTCGTTAAAACATTGAATTGATCTAATATCCCATGGTTCCATGGATAATTTAAACTGGCCAATATTAGTAAATCAAATGAAGTGGGCAAAACCAGAGAGTCTAGATTTTAGACCTTATCAATAAACAAAGCAATGTAGAAGACTGGTCTATTCTGTAAAATCTTTGATAACACACAATTTGACTACTTTGGAAATAATTAATATATAGGAAGAGGTGGGCTGTGCCACTGTGCCAACCACATGCCAGTAGCTTCCTGCCATCCCCTCCTGGCATAGCAACAGTTCTCCCCAAATATCATGAGCCTCTTTCCCCTGACATTTAGAAATAAAATGAAAGGGAACCAAAGGATTTTGAAACCTCTACTTGCCTTGGAAAAGTCCTCAGTGTTATCCTGAACATTTTGATAGCAATTATGACCAGTCTTTTTCGTTATTTTTCTAATTTACACCCATTCTGATTTCTTTTTTTTCCCTTCTTCATTCAATTATTCCTTTCCTATCTGAATCCTTCTTTCTGTTTGAAAACAGCCTGACTTTGCCAGCCAAGACAGATTTTTGGCAGTACTTCTGTGAGCTTGTGACCAGAAAGGAAGTTGAAAGTGGTACCTTAAATGCTTTGACATTGACACAATTTTGCCAGATCTTGAAGCAGATGATAAAGCCACATGCTATACCTTTTTTTTCCCAGCAGCAACCATACAGATAAGAATCCAGACCCAAAGTTTTTTCTCCTTTCCTTCCTCATCCAGTTTTTTTCACCCATCTTTCTCTTTTGTCATTAGTTTCTTTGCTGTGTTTGTTTTGTTGGTTTTTTTTTCAGGAGATAGGATTGAATTCCAACAAGAACAACTGCTTAAGCCCTTCTCAATAAATTTCTCTTTCTTTCCAAGAAAGGGTAGTAATTACAAACATTCATACCATCTATAAGGCTGTCCAACAGGGTAAGGTTTTTTTAGAAAAGTAATAGAGTGAAAGTTCTGCTTAGTTCTTTATGTTTCAGTGTAAACACCTTTAACTGCTTTTTGTTGCATTCCTTACAAGTAGTTTAAAAATTCCTGTGTTCATTGTTTTTTATAAGGTGAAGCAAACTGAGGTCTCTCTATATCAGAGTTATTGCTTAGTATTACCCAGTGACATTACCATGTTAAGAATTCTGTCCTTGACAAACTACTTAGTCCATGAAACTTCATATATTACATTCCCATTTTGGTTTTTCTGATTTTGTTTTGAGTTTTAGATTTTTGAGTTTCAGGCTGTGATGTGAAATTCAGGTGAAGGGAACACCCGAGAACTGAAATAGCAGAGATGTCTCATTTGAATCTCTCTAAACAAACACATTAACTTTTGTTTTTCTGTACTAATGTTTACCAAGACAGTGAAAAAAACCAGAAACAATATTAAATTAAATAATTTTCACATATGACTTTAAAGCTAGTTGTATATGAATTAAAAAAAATAAACAATAACAAAATAAAACTAAAAGGCTGGACTTCAATTCAGAATCCATATTAGTATCTGGAAGCATTGGGAGTCAGGATCAGGTTCAGTCTGCTGTGTAGGACAAGACAAGACTTCATTGCATCTGACTAATGTGCTTTGGATACATACATTATTAAGCTGAGGTGTCCTGCCATGTATGGGTATGACTTCAATAAAAACCATAAAGAAATAAAATAAAAATTATCCTATGTCATAAAGTGTTCTCCATACAGATTTCTTTTTCCCAGACATATATCAAATAGTGATTTTCAAGAAAAAGAATGTCTCTAAACATATTTTTAGACATTAAACAGAAGCAGAGACTAAACAGTAATTTGAAAGAGTATCTATCTTAGGATATGAGAAAGTAATATGATATAAGGTTATTGTTAAAATTCAGAAGAGGCTGGAGAAAAATCTGAAGATGACTGGTAGAGAGCTTTTTTCTAAACCGATTTTCCAGCAGAAATTTTAGCATCCTGAAGGATATTAAAACTCATTTTTTTCACGCAAAATGGAATTAGAACAATAAGCGTGCTACCTGTAATTCCTTACTCATGACTTTTGGGTAAAGATCAGTGAAGTGGTAAATATTGTTGTCACTATAGGAGGCTATTATCCAGAATGACATTTTTTATTAAAATGGATAAGCTACTTCCAACTCATACCTGATCACTGTGTTTGAGTAAACTGGCTGGAATGGACCAAAACTTTCTTAAGGGATTTTTCTAAAGCTTTACCTGTGTGATGATCACTTGCCACTGTGTGTACCTGTGGCCTGGTCCTGTCTATTCTACTGGTACGAGTCTATCCAGATTGACAATAATACTAAGCATCTTGTTAAATGTCCAAACAACAAAGAAACATAACGTTTATGTATCTTTAACGAGAAGATAAATTCTAATCAGGTGTTGGAAAATTTTACATTTATTAACAAAAGTTGGAAAATTATTAAAATGTTGATGTTTTAAGAAGCAAAACGTGAGCATTGAGGGCAGAGGCAAACATCTAACAACTTGAAGACTGCAGCTGCAGAACAAGGCTCCTCTTCTCAGATAAGGAGGTTGGCACAGATAACAGCTAGCACAGTTAATACTTATTATCTCTTTTGTCTTTGTAAAAATATCACTAAGATTATACAGAGAATCTAACCTGGACGAATGGATTTGTTCTGTCTTGCAGACATTTTTCTGTTAATAGTCCTATGATATTGCCAGTCAATCCACTACAGCATTTAACTTATTTCATGGCAGATGGGTAAACATTTACTGTATATGACATTTCCTTGCTTGTATGGCAACTTTTAGTCTGGAGTTAAGTGAATAAGACATTCTGTACCAACAAGAAAAAAAAAACAAACAGATTTTTAAAGTAATGGCCATAATCCTTACATAAAATACTGAAACAACTGTATGAATAAAAAATTTTAACTTCTCAGAAGCTTAGAATAGGAAACAAAAAGTAAACATTTTGGATCTAAAATGACATGGAATTCATGTAAATTATTAACCCGGATTTAATAGCTAATAATATGCTTTAAAGTAGGACTTTGTAAATTTTTTAATAGGGCTTTCATGCCTACTTTAACTTCTTTTTTAGCAGAAGCTGAATAAGTTCATGTATTTTTGGCAATGTTCTTTTATAATGTTCTTCCATAAAACGATTATTTTTATAGACATATACGCTTTACTTGCCCATGTAATCCTCACACTATTCCTAATTCTCAAATAAAGGTTCTAATCTGTTGTTCTGGGGACAATTATTGTGCTACTAGTGGAATTTTCTGGTGACAACAATAAGGAGACTGATTAAGAAACTCACTAAAAAGCTGTTTTATCTAGAAAAAGATTTTTTTTCATGGTGCCTTATGTTTGATTTAAGTCTCTGATGGCCTAATAATAAATGATGTTAAATAAACTTGATCATATGTTTATTGTCAGATCTCTAATACACTTAAACAATCAATGACTTGTCTTTTATGAACTATAATGGGAATATTATTACTGTAATTTTGATTTGTATAATAGTAGAACTTTTTTTCTATAAGTAATAATAACTGTGATTATATATATACTAAAACACAAATCCTGTTCTATTTCTCTTGTTAGATAAAATAAACAATAAAGGTACAGATGTCATACAATCAAAGCCACAAAAGACACACAGAAAAAACAGGAAAAGAATCTTTTTCCTAGAGCCAGGGTATTGTAGACAAAGTAAGTTCTCAGTTCCACAAAACAGCGTAAGCTCCATGTCTGTACAGATGTCAGCTCTGGACATAGAAAGGATTATTTTATCAAACTGTGGAGCATAACTTAGCTACAGCTTGACAAGAATACTCTCAAAGTTTTGAGTGAGAGTTTACATTCTAAAACAGAAAAAAGAATCCCAAATACTTCTCACATTTCACTTTTAAAAGCAAAGGAAACAAAACACTCAAAGAGAAACACTTGGAATTGATATCAGAGCAATGTCAGAATCAAAGCAGACAGCAGCCTTGCATCTTTTACACTTCAGGTATTTCCTGGGGACAAACATTTGTTGAAATGTAGAAGTTGTGGTTAGAATTCAGAAATGCTCTTTAGATGTATAGGTGAGAGGCCAATCCTTGGCACAAATTTGAATATCATCAAAGAACTTTAGAATCTAGCAGCTCACTCCAGCACAAGGTAAGGAAAAGATAAGAAATTTTACCCTTAGCTCCCTTTTGCCACTTATGCTTTCTTTGCTCATGTTGGTTAAGTGTTGTAAAAGTCATTTTAGCAACCAAATGTCTCTGAAGGAATTGATAGATGAATCAGGCAGGATCAAAAGGGCAAGTCCTTTGGAAATCCTTGGAATAAAGAAATATAGATTTGATTTTCCCTATCTTTACCAAATCTTCCTTGAGCTTTAAGGGAACTTTAAAAGGGAAAGCATATTCTCCAAGTGAATATACGGACAGACTTTAGCCTTACAGAAAGAGTTTTTGTCTCTGATTACTTTTAGGTTCCCCTCACCTACTCCTTGAAAATTTATTCTCAAATTAGCAATATATCTCATATAAACTTTGTGACAACATAGGGAGTAAAATTCATCACAAAGCAAAAACCTCTTATGAGTTTCTCCCCAGATCACTTGAGTCTTGCATTAAATAACCACAACACAAATGACCACTTCCAAATGACACAAGGTAGACGAATGCAATATTGCTTCCTCACCTTTAGAGAGATTTACAGCCAGAATCTACATTACAGTTACCATCCCAACATGACACAGGTAACTGCATTGTCTACTTGCACCACAGTAGAAAGAAAATATTTTCCCTGCTGAAGGTGTTGTGAAGGTTCTCTTGTTTTGCCAGCTCATACGATGGCCACCACAGCTTGTGAGAGTTTTCTGTGCCAGACTAAGTTTCTCTCAAGGTTATGGACATCCAGGGACACACTAGGGGTAAAGTTGTCTTGATACACCTCAAATTACTCCAAGGCTATAAAAGATCAGTTATTATATAATGTGTCAAATTCACACATCCCGCAGATGTACACGTGATCTATCACAAGAGCTTTAGATCAGAAAATCTCAGAGAAAGGATGTAAGAAAGCTCCCTAGAAGCATCTTGTCATCTATAATTCTAAATGGGCAATAAGCAGCATGTGTTAGAAGGGATGTTTTAGTTTCCAGGTTTAATTGAATAAAAGTGAATATAGTAATTTAGCACCTGTGGAAGAAAATCATACATAATTTAAATGACTTTGTGGGGCTGTGCATAGTGCTTACCTGAGTTAATCCCTGAAAGCTAATGCAAAGACAGGAACAAAATAGCCACTCAGATAACAGCATGGTAAGGAAAGGATTTGTGATATGTGATTGAAATATGTATTCCTATACAAGTTAAACTCACACTGGTTTCTCACAGAGCAAATAACAACATAGCCATAAAAAACCCCAAACAGTTCCTACTACTCTTTCAAATGAAATGTTCGTAAATGGTTTTGAGACTTTCAGATAGAATACTTTGCACTTCAGAGGGAGCCTAGATTCACAAAATTTACTTCTGAAGCATCTGAAATGAGATTGATTTTTTTCCTAAAGTTTTTATTTACTTTTCATTTCTGTCATTAAAATTCTCTTCCTGTTCCTGGTATAAATCTTGACCTTATGTATACAGGGGAATCTTTTCTATAGAATCCTAGTCTCCAGTCTGAATTTTTAACTGAAAAATAGCACTCTGACTTATGCTGGTCAGATAATAATGACTATGGGGATTTTTTTTTCATCTAAGAATATTCTATTCCAAATTTAAATGTTTGACTCATCCTAAAATGGAAAGATAAGACATTCAGTATTGGATTTAGCTCCCAAAGCTGTTCACAAAACAAGTGTCAAGAGATAAATGTCACATCTAGGATTTTGACTTTTGCCCACCTCCGGTTCCTTAAACATTTGGTCAGAAGAAATATAATTCAGATTTTCATAATCCTTCAGGGACTTCTTAGGCTTATGGAAAGGGCAAAATATTTTAAGCCACTTAGGAATGTGTTGACTCTGAAATCAGATTGTACCAAGAAAAGTGCCTGCTTTAAAAATTCATGCTCTCAAGAAGCTGTTTAAACATATTCATTTCAGTTTCTTTCTTTATATATGCGGCGTATCAGTCTAGTTTTTTACCCAGAGGGTGGATGAGCACTGGAACAGGCTTCCCAGGGAAGTGGTCACAGCACCAAGTCTGTCTGAGTTCAAGAAATGTTTGGACAAGGCTCTCTCTGGAGCGATTCTTGGGGTGTCCTGTGCAGGGCCAGGAGTTGGACTCAATAATTCTGATGGGTCCCTTCCAACTCAGTATATTCTATGATTCAGAGATGATGCATCCACTACAACTACAACAAAGAAAGAAAAGATTGGAAAAAAGTTTAAGTGAAGCAGTGACACAATCAGGTGAATAAAAGAAGTTCAGAGTATCCTACCATTTTTTATTCCATTATTCTTGTGTTTATTGGTGGGATTACTTTGTTCATGTCATTTTTGTTTTTTTTTTCTTTTCTCTAAAAGTACCTTTAATTTCCCATAACTGCAATGAAAACACATTTCAGTTTACCTCTCAGATATTCTGAGTGCATGCATTAAATATTTGTTCATGCAATGTTTCACCATTTTACATTTGCTTGCCAAGTGGTAATTTGATTTATAACTGTATCAGTGAATCTATTCCTTAACTGTAAAAATCATTGTACCGTTCTTTTAATTATCTTATCAACAAACATCAATACATTATTTGTGTTATTGTAAGCTTCATCAAATGCCTATTTTGTGATGAAGGACAGAAAATGCAAAGCACCTGGCATGAACTGATGGGAAGGTGAAAAGGAAAAAAAAAAATGTTTATCAACTGCAGTCTTACAGCTCAGGTGCTTTTAACTGATTTGCACCATTTATGAGTACATCCACTGAAGTTATCTTGAAGTCAGTGAACTTGAAGTATAAGCTCTGTTAGGAAATGTTCAAGTTCTCTTTTGTGTTTGCAGGTGTTCCTGGGGCTTCAATAACAACCGCAGTGAAAGCCTCATAATCTAGCATAATTAGCAACAAATGTGGGCACATTTTCTTCAGTGTTACTGCCAGGCTTTCTTTTCATACCACTTCACACTTACAAGGACATATAGCTGACAACCAACTTTGGAAACTATCTGCTAATTTAAAGAAAAAAACCCCTACAGCACAAACTATGCAAATAGGAGGTGTAACCTGGCTTCCCTACATCAGGGATCAGGGATATATCTAAGGGGATGCTTATGACTATATTTTTGTTAGATCTATTTAGTGTTCTTTTTTTCTGTGTGGTGGTTAGAATTTGTATCCTGTTTCCAGGAAGCAATAGTGTGCCCTAACTATAGCTACTCTAATCTTAATCCAGTTTACTTTATATCTTGGATCTGTGCCTATAGTTAATGGTAATTAAAGTTTCCTGACAAAAAGGTGCTGAAAGCAACTTTTGGGCCAGATAAAAGAGGTTTAATTAGAAAATGAGAACCAAGCTTGTGTTTCCATATCACAGGTTCTGTTCTCTGAATTTGTGTGAACACACAAACTAGGACAAGTTCTGACACAAAAAGCTAGTCATGGGGTGAGGAATGTAGCTGTCACTAAAGTTGCACTGTTTTCAGCTTGGTTAATAGTGAGAAAATTTTAACCACTATTATTCTGTTCTGCAGTTGAGAGTCACCTTTTCTCTTGGATTTCATTCTCTAGGCACAAGACAGCGGTGGTCTAAAACAGTCATAGCGCACTGAAATGGTTTGAGCTTGGTCCCAACTGAAAGAAAATAGCTGTTGAAAAAATCATGGCTCTTCTGGCTGTCAGAGTAAGGGAGAATTGTGGGGTTCAATGCTCTAATATTTCTGGAAGGTGCCACTGTATAGGGGCATTTTTTCCTGAGTTCTATGCAGTGTGCAATATTAAACCGTAAGTTCTGCAGAAAGACCCAACGCTAAATTGATCATCTTTTACCATGGTTTACACATAGTACTGAAAGCAATCCCATAGATAGCAAGAACTTCTAGACAATACAAATAGTAGAACAATAGCTAAGATGGTGACAGATTTCAAGATACAATTGACAAGGACTTTATAGATAAAAATACTATGACTAAAGGAGATTAAAGATACTACTCCTTTTTAGGGTCAAAAGATGGAGGGTTCCAGTACGGTAAAGCTTAAAACTGTTGACCAATTTTCTTTGTCATTCCATAAAATAGGAGTTTGTTTGACCTCTTCAGTACTAGTAAATACCTTTTATCGTTCTCTGACTCTTCACAGAGGATTTATTTCAATCTGAGTAGTAACCTGTCCTGCGTCCTACCACTAGTTGTAGTGTCACCTCTCAGCCTTGCTACCTACTTGATTCTTGCTAAAACAAATGAAATACTTTCTGTATTTGTGGTTTTTTGTTTGTTTGTTTGTTGTTTTGTTTTTTGGGTTTTTTTTTTGGTTTTTGTTTGCCTGATTTTGTTTTGGGTTTTGTTTGTTTGTTTTTGGTTTTTGTTTTCTTGGGGTTTTTGTAATCCCTGGATAGCCTTCCACTGACTAATTTCAGCTCTGTTTCACTATTGCCTACTTGAGTGTACCTTTCCCATCTTCTTTGTTGTCTTACACAAATAACCAACTCTACTTCTTTGTTATAGTACTTCCTGAATGTGCAGGTTTAAAGCTGAGCCTGTTAGTCTTGACAAGACAACATTAGTTGGAAATATGGTGGAAACCTGTGAGTTTTCCACTAAAATAAAAAACCTAAACAACAATTAGATGATCAATATTTTCCTAATCAATTGTCACAAACATCTCTAGTTCCATTTATGTGGAAAAGTATAGTTACTCTGGACATCACTGAAAGATAACTGTGTGGCTAATGTTATCTTTCAAAGCCTATTGCTGCATCTGTTATTTTCTTTTAGGTTTGTAGAATGAAAACAAAAGAAAGCAACTGTGCACAAGGTTCAAATACGCCATGGTTGTCCACTGTGTAAAACAAAAATGGAGGAGTCATTTGCAGTGCCTTCAGCCCATCCAGGACCAACAAAAAAACCCCAATTTCATTTTCCTTCAAAGAACTACACTCATGTAGAGCGTTACCTTGCTTACATTGAGGCATCTTTCCAGTTCAAAATCTTTTAAAAAGTGGTTGATTTGTGATTGACCTGTAGTTCTGTCGCTGAAACTAGAGGTTTCCTAGGTCTCATAATGTGATTCCTTGGTGCTGCTCAGGAGCTCCATGTCCGTGAGTAGGGTTTCCCGTAGCTCAAAGCGCTAGCTGCCCACAGTTCTAGCAGGCTGTGAAATCCAATTAATTACACTCTTCAATTCTTATTGCAGCATCACTTAGAGAACGGCTGCTCTGGTGTGAGGGAGAACAGTTTGTGTCCTAAATAAGACTATTGCTGGATTTCATAGTTTCTCAGGGTCTACAAGTGTGTCTCTGATCCCTGACTTGCTCCACAAATGTCAATATTTTACATTTACATCTCTCTCTTCAAAATAGATGCTATTCTGAGGCTATTAACTCTAAAAGTTTAGAAATATAGTTAAGCTTTATGTGCCTTAAAGCTACATGTGACAGTAACTAAACATTCAATGTGGGCAGTGCACAGAGATTAGAGAACCTCTCACTGTAATGAGACCCCAGGCTTTCCCTGTTTCAAATGTGTCAGGGTTTCAGAGAGGAGTGGAAAGTTCCTTTGTTTTGCTGACCCTATCTGTTATTGATTTTTCTCCATTGCTGATAACACAAATGCTACTCCTGCCTCATCTGCTTCTTTGTTTCCAAGGGACCCTGCAAATCACATGGTTGATGCGTTCCAGCAGAGATTAGATCACTTGCTTGCTCATTTGTTCTCACTTTTGGCTTCTAAGTTATTTTTGCAATTTACACATTCAGCAGCTAATGTGCTTACCTCAGACAACCAGACCCTGCAATTTCTCCCTTGTTCCAATGTCACAGCCCTGTAAGCCAGTGGTAATTTCATCCCCTTTTCCATTTTTCTTCAATTAATATGACAAAGAAAGTCTAAAAATAAAACAAAAATAAAACAAAAAAGGGTTTTTTTTCTGAGATACTCTTTCAGTAACTAAACCCCATAATGTTAACATATATAAAAATTTATTAAAAAAGTCATGGTATTATTTTCTATTCTATTTTGGTTCTCTGAAGCTACCATTCTCTCAGTACTTTTCAAATACAGTTTATTTTAATAATACCACAGAGGGATCCAAATTTCAGACCATTTAGCTTTGTTGTTATCCCTTTGATAGGTCCGTTGCTGTTTTTATCAAGAGTACATCTACATCTGAAGTTTACACAATAAACTAGAAACTGTGCAGGTGGCTGGCATTTCAAAGCTGCCAGACATCAACATGCACTTTGATACCACTGAGCTTTTTAAGAAGAGCTGGTCAAGTTCTCTCCTGCCAAATGGACAGCCACCAATTTTTAATGAAAGTATGCGGGTGATAGACAAAAAACAAACTCTGGAAATAGCACCTCCAACTTAGTCCTCCTTACAGTACATTGAGGACTGCTGTTTCTCACAATGGCTGTGAGGATCCCCGAAGACTGTTGCCACATTGATGTAGATGGTGTTCATCCCCACAGTCCTCCTCTTCCTATCCATGCTGACAAAGGGTTTTCAGCTGTGTCAAAGAATCAAAGGAGCTGAAATGAAATCATAGCTTAAGTCTTTTGTGCAAAGAGACTTTTCTATTTAATGTTTAAGCTTCTAATTCCAATTAATTTTACCACAATAGGATTGTAAATCTGGTCTGGTACCTCCTTATGAGAACACCTACCTCTGATGCTATTTGCAACAGTCTCTCATTTACATCCACATCCTGACTGGGTCTGTCAGCTGATCCAATCCACTGGCATGGACCAAGCAAATGAAGCCAAATTTACCTTATGGCTTTGCCATGTCTAAAAAGACTCTTAGACATCACATGAGTAAATATAAAGTGTTTATAGACCCCACCACATATTTCTGTGACACATGAAGAGTTATAGTGCAGCGATTAATTCTGTCACCAACACAAGGCTTGCAAAATCAGGCTTATAGCCTCTGCTGCCAGTGCAATTGAAGGAAATGGAAAAAAGAGACAGTATGTCTTAGTGTTCATATCTGAGACTTCCTAAAAAAAAAGGAAATAATCTTGAGCAGAGCTGTGGCAGGTGAACTAGTCTAATAAGATGCCCTATTATTCACATACACAATTACTCAGTGAAATTAGGGCAAAAATATTCTTTATGCAGCTTCTAATATCATGATCTAAAACAGTCTAATTTCTGCTGAGAGACAGGTTTGCTGAAAGCTTCAGAAAAGGAATGTATAAGCTATTTGAAAAAGTGTCTTGTTTTTCAGTTACACTTCTTTTAACTCTGCAAGCTACCTAGGAAGATCAAATTAATGTGTTTCTGCATATTTTTTTATCTTTGTTATGGTCACAGTTAACCAGATATCAGAGAAAGAATTTGCATCTCCAGTACCCTACGTTTATACTGCTTTATATCACAATGACTCCAGAGATTTTAGAAGAATGAGCCTTGATTCATAGCAACATAATCCAGAAAAGACTCTCTCACAGGGTGAAAAGGTTCTAGATATACAACAATTTCAGAAAAAGGCTATTTTGACATACATAGACTGAAATTTATTTTTTACTAAACTAGGAGAGGTGGTTAGGGATTAAAATGGTAGTGTCATTCTATGTAGTTTCTAAAATAAATAAAAAAAAAGGGCAGAATTCAATGGAATGCTAATTTTTGCTCAGAAAAAACTCTTCTGAGAACAGTCCCAGAGGGTTAAATGGGAGCATAGCACAGTGTGTTGGATAATGGCAGTGCTAAAGGGTATGCATTTTGACTTTGCATTGCTTCCCAAATTCTGTACGCTCCAGGGCCCATAGACACTCCTCCCCACTCCACTCACAGTCCCTCCAAAGGAAAAAACTCATCCTCTTTCTTACCTGTACTCTCGTCTTTTTTTTGTGTGTTTAATCTAACATTGGTATTTTATTTTTGTTTATCTGTAATCTGAGAAAAAACTTTTCATCCTCAGTTTAAGTAACTCCTGCAATCTACATTGCTATTATAAATACTATTTGACCTACACTTTTCTGTATGATCTTATCGAGCCTGAATGCACAGAGTTAAATCAAAGGCTTTTAAAAACGAAACACTAGGAGATAAAATACTGACAAGAGATAATGTACTTTTGTATGGATCACTTGGGATCCGTGGGACACAAAGGAAAGCTTTTAAGTGGAAAATACAACAGGCTTTACTCTCACTAGGATATTGGACTTTATTCTTTCCAAACAGATCTTGACTCAAAGGGCATACTAAGGATTTAGAGATGCCAGTTTAAATAGGAAGGAAAGAAATTAGGACAGCTGACTGGATGTGAAAAAGTAACAAATGATTTACAGTAAGCGATGTACATCTCCAATGTCAGAGATGAAGAGAACTACATGGAATGACATCTACCAAAATTTCAAAGAAATATGAAAACATTAAATAAGTTAAAATGTGTGGTTGCCTGATTTTGTGGGGGATTTTTTGCAAGTAAAGGGATAAAAGACTCATGGAGTTACATTTTGTTCAGTTTCGTGGGGTGAAAAGAGTTTAATTCTGACAATGGTGACTTTCGTGGTTGTTTCATGTTCCTGATGCTGGTTAATATCACAAGAATACTACAGGCCATATTAATTCTTTTAAGCACCGTATCTAGTCTAGTTTCAGATACTGTAATGTACAGCAATGTAGTTATCTCTGTAAGACTTGTAGACTTGTAGAAGCTTGTGCAGCCAAACATTATTAGATAGCTATTTTAGCATTTCAGTCTTGCTGAATGTTTTTTAAACTTGCCTCTCTTTAAAAGAGAATTATTCTAGGAGAAGGAAGAACTGT
Source organism: Manacus vitellinus (assembly GCF_001715985.3). Taxonomy (NCBI): domain Eukaryota; kingdom Metazoa; phylum Chordata; class Aves; order Passeriformes; family Pipridae; genus Manacus; species Manacus vitellinus. The sequence continues at coordinate 44,267,165 of NW_021939396.1, read as the reverse complement.
TTTTACTATTCCAGTTAAGTGGACACAGACCAGCTTTTCTCTGCTCTTGCCTTAACATTTGTCTGCAACCTGTGTTACTGTCTTCAGTCAATAGATTACTTTCAATAGGAGGTTCTGCTAATGTGGAGTAATGGGTATGAACAGTTACTGACACACTGTTTTGTACAGAGTATTCTAGAATTCAGTTTACCATGTATATATGGTCTTTACCGTCATTGGTATGGCCAAGTTAACATCCCAATCCTTCAAAGGATTGATCTTCAACTTCCACCTAGTGCTGCATCCTCTCTTCAGTCTGAGTTCTAGTTCCATCTCTTACATGGTAATTTCATGCTCTGCTGTTGTTTCTTCTGACTCTTTGTTGTAAAATCAAGCAATGATTCAGACTTTTTTCCAAATATCTCTTTTTCCTTTTACTTTGCAGACTTGAGTTTCTTGCATTCAGACATCTCATTTCTGTAACTAAATGTAATTGAATATTTTAATTAACTCCCAAATTTTTTTCCAAACTTAGTGAAAAAAAATCCATTTTTTTCCACTCTGTAGTGTAGCTAAATCTGCGTTGTCCAACATATCCAGCCTTGTACTAGAGGTTCTCTAATCCTTGGAAGCATCAAGTCTTAGATGTTGTCTCAGTCTGAGGAGACTGGAATGTTTGCTAAAGAGGATGAGTTAAAAGATAGACCAAACTCGTCTCTCTCAGCAATTGTAAATTCAAAATTAAGGGGGCTTTAATTGAGGAAGTGGGGAAAAAACAGAAGAAATAACAACCCTTTATTAAAAGATATATGTATGTTGGCAAAAACAGTAACAGAACACAAAAAAACTAAACAGTAATCCTAGGAAAAAAAGGATCTGACTGAATACTTCTCTGTCCTTTAGCGCAGTCCTAATCGTGGCCTGCAGGGGGCACTGTTGGGCTCTGGTGGTCCCCACCCGGGGAAAGGGGTCGGGGGGGTTGGTCTTGGGTCGCGGGAGGAGCCGAAAAGAAGATGGGGGACCCTTCCCTCAACAGAAGGAAGGGATTAGGAAAAGCAGTTCATCCCCCAACAGGACTCACTGTTCCCAGATGACGGTGTTCCAAGGCTCTTCCCTCTTCTCCCAGCAAGCAGAGACCTCTCCGATGAAAAGAAGAAAAACAACCAGGAGGTCCCGGCGGGAGTCACGAGGCAGTGGCGGCGCAGGGCCAGTGGTCAGGCCTCACTAGGATGAAAGAACCAGAAAAAAACTGAAAAAACTGGCTCCCAGGCTTTTTCCTCCAGAAATGCCTCGATGCAGTCCCTGTCTCCGTCCTTCGAGAGAACTCCGCAGTCTGACCTGTCCTCTGTCCCAGTGGCCAGCTTCCCCCAGCCTCTCTGATGTCCCATTAGACAGGAATTTGGCTAGATCTTTTGTAAAGCTAATTACCTCCCTTCCCCCTTTTCCACTCAACCTCTGTCTTTCTTACAGTGGGGGGAGGAGAAAGAAAAAATTCTCCTGAATTTCTAACCTATAACAGATGTGTGCTAGAATTTTGTATGTGGTTTGTTACACTGATCATTCTTTTCAGCTTCCATTACTTGTCAATACTGAATTTCCTGGCTTTAGAGTATTTCCTCAATGACTGATGTTTTCATTACTTTTTGATTTGAAGTGGATATTTCTTTTTTTTTTTTTTTAATTGGCATCACATGCTGGTAATATTTCTTATTTGTCACATTAATGCTCTGTTAATGTTTTATATTTTCTTTAAAATTCTAAAATATTTTATTTTATTTTTTCTTAATTCAATTTGTAAAACCACATGTTGATAAATCGCAATGATAAAGTACTTGTTATGTTTTCAAAAGCTAGCACATGTAAGCATTCAAATACTTTTTTGGTATTCATCTAAAAAGTCAAGTCAAGTGTTGATTAGCTTTGTACACCTAGGTTATTTTCAAATTAGATCATTTTACAATGAAGGGCTTGAAAGTTCTAATCAGAGTGCTTTGTCTGTTGCTGCGCTAGATACTGCACAGATGACCCTAAGAGAATGGCTAAACTTTGTGAGATTCCCATTTTAGTATATTGTGAAACAAAGTAGTTGAATTAAAAACTGGTTTTTTGCAGGGGGTTGGAAGTTATGCAGTTTTCAATGAACCCATGTCATTAAATCACTGCAGGTTACAGGCTGAAACTTGGACCAAAGTAAATGAAGACTTAAACCAGTCTAAACTCTTGTCTCTGATTCTGCTTCCTTGACTAGCACAAGGTAGGTAAGGTGGAGCTATAAGTTCAGACTCCCAATGGATGTGTTCAACCTAGTCAGTGAAAGATCCTCCTTTCTTCAGAGTCCTCTTACACTCCAACCCACTACACACCACTATGTACCACTACATTCACTACAGGACCATCATAGACCTAATTTAAATACCACAGCAAGTTGCCACAACAGCCTTTCCCTTTCAGAGGACAGAAAGAGTGAAGATGCAGCATTCAATGCAATTTTCAGGGGTGTGTTCTCACAGGCATGTGTTCTACTTCCTTTCTAGGTAGCTTGCTTTTGGCTGTATGACAATGTAAAATTAAGGTCAGATTCCATATTGGTAATAGAGCACAGTGTGCTTTGCAACAGACCTCTACAGTAAGCTAATGGACTCAGAAACAGTTAATTTTTTCAGAGTATTTTAAAAAACCTTTTCAACTTCTCAAAACTGCATACCTGTGCAATGTAATTGTCTCAGCCATGCTATTCAGGTTATTCAAAACAATCAAGTCCTGATATTTTATCTGAGCATAATTTTCAATTTAATAGTAAGATTTATAGCATGTTCTTTGATATAATTTGACAAATGTCTTTTTGTTTTATTTTTAATGGCTATCTGCAAGGAAGGTGAGTATTATTCTAGTTTTTTACCAGTTACATGAATCTATGAATTCCAACTCAATCATTAGGATTTTCCTCATTTTTAAAGGTATGAGTGACACTACTTGAATAGAAAAAGATTATTGGCTTTTGCTTTTTTATTAAGCTATTGTATTCATATCTTGCAAAATGTATTCAAAAGGAGGTAAAAAAACCCCTGAAGTAGCTTGCTTTTTTTGTCAAAGCAGATCACACTTTTTCAAGCTTCTTGAGGCTCAGAAAAGCATATTTAAAATTAAAGTGAGAATAAAGAGAAGTCATTCTAAACTAGTTTCAAACCATAGAATAAGTTAAAATAGAAAACAACTCACCACATACTCCTGTCCTTTCCTATGAACCAACTAATTTTTGCAATTATAGGTGAACTTTTCAGTCAACTTGGGCATTGGTCTTCTCACGTGAAATTTCCGACTTTTTTTACTTTTTCTTATTTTCCTTAAAAAATGTTACTTTCATAACCTTTTTGAAAATCACATTCTACTGGGTTTTTTGCATTGTTTTACATCACTCTAATTACTGTGGGAGTATATGCATATGTATACAGGCAAGAACACGATGTATGGAATGATGAGATGTTCATTTCTTCTAGTTTCTTTACAGTATTTTACTAGAGTTATATTACAAGGAGCCAGAGGGTGTGACTATGAGCTTGTCCTCATACAAAGAAAAATTGCATTCTGACTACCAGTGAATTGCTCTGAATCTGAATGTCACTTGTCTTTTTCTCAAAAGCATGCTGTTTCCGAGTGCTTCAAAAAATTACATTTTCAAGCTGCTGGCCATGAAGTTAAGTAAGTGAAGTTTTTATTCCACTGTCCTTTTGCAGCTTTGTATAAGCAATTATATCAATTGCACTCAATGGGACTTTATTAATTTGACAAAATATACAGAAGAATTACTGTAAAAGAGACAGACTGCTCAGGAATCTCTTACAGGGGCAGAGCATCTCCCTACATAGTTTCTGAGGCTTTATCTTCGAAGTCTGTCTATCATAACTATCCATTGCTGTTCCAGTGGCAAGTTTTGGAGAATTAAAAGCAAACCTTCTAAGTGTAAAATATATGTGCAGCTTATAAGGAGGCTTGCTTAGAAGGATGATGTATTCAGCTCTAAAGCAAACACTCAAACATTATGCTATATCAAGTGTAGAATTTCTGGGGCAAAGCATAGTACAGATAGATCAGGAGCAGGTATAGTGCAAAAAGTTTGGTAAAAGAAGGTTGCAAAAACTCTGGATGGAAGTTTTGAAATGAGATATAACTGCTATTCATTTTTAGGTCACAGTTGTATCAACTGACACAAGTATTTTTATACCTTTTTAGATATATTTAAACATTGCATATCTAGAGAGTCACAAAGGACATGGGTAAATTTGGACATTTTCATGCCCTATTGGTTTAACCCCAGCCAGATGCCAAGCCCAGTGCAGCCACTTGTTCACTCCCCCACCAGCAGGACTGGGGAGAGAACAGGAAGGGCAAAGGCCAGAACTCGTGTGTTGAGACAGAGAGTTTAATAGGGAAAGCAAAAGCCACACACACAAGCAAAGAAAAAACAAAGAATTAATTCACTACTTCCCCTGGGCAAGCAGGTGTTCAGCCATCTCCAGGAGAGCAGGGCCCCATCAATGGTTACTTGGGAAGACAAATACCATCACGCCAAACCTTCCCTTTCTTCTCCTTCACCCTGGCTTTATATACTGAGCATGATGTCATATGGTATGGAATATCCCTTTGGTCAGTTTGGATCACCTGTCCTGGCTGTGTCTCCTCCCAGTATGGCATGCAGCCCCACCTTCCTTGCCAGTGTGTCTGTGGGGAAAGCAGGAAAGGCCTTGGCTCTGTAGGAGCACTGCTCAGCAATAACAAAAACATCTCTATATAATCAACCCTGTGTTCAACACAAATCCAAAACATAGCCCTGCACTAGCCACTCTGAAGAAAATTAACTGTACCCCAGGTGAATCCAGCACACACATATAATACAATTTTATTTTTTTTTAAAAGGGAATGGATTTTCCTCTTGGCTTTAATGAAAACTCCATTTTTTTAAATATAGCTATTATAGACACTATTTGCATTCTTGTGCAGGTTCTCAAGATCAGTTACAGATTGCACCAATAAGAACGAGAGCAAAATTGATGAGAGCAAAATTGGGTCTTCTGCTTGTCTACTCTAAAATTAAAAATGTGAATGGAACTTATTCTTGCAAATTATAGCCAACATACACAAGGTGTAATCTCTCTTAGTAAATACAAAAAATGGCAATTTAAGTTTAATTTTTTTTTTAATATATCATGGTAGTCAATGATCTTTTCAAATGCTTAATACAAAAAGTAAAAGAGGAATGTTTACATTTTCTTTCAGTCTGCCACTTCAGGTTTTCCCAATTTTATTCATTTAAAAGGAAAAAAGAAATCCCTCTGACTTTTACAGTTGAAATTTTTGGATCTGCTGCTTTATTCTTGTGCATCTTAGGTGTTTTGTCCTGACTGTGACAGCTCTGTAGCACAGCGCTGAAATATTACAGTAATAATTCTGTACCATTATGCCTAGTGTTATAGAAACATCCTGCAGTTTTGCACTCTGAATAAGGGAGGAATTCAGGTTTATTTGCTTTAATGACTAGACAATGAGTCTAAGCCACACAGATCAAAGTGAACTGCTAAGAAAGAGGCTGTTATGAACCAGAACTAGTAATAGGCTCCAGTTCGAGAAGAGGGTTCTATATACTTTAGTGCAGCGATAGAGGGGATAAGTGTTGGAAAGAGAAAAAACAGACATGTCCCACCAATGTTTAAAATAATATAGGCCAAATACTACAGCTTTGACTGTCCAAACAAACCACTGTTTGGCAGTCCTTTGGACTTTGCAAGAAATTACTCCCCTTCTTTATTAAAGCAGTTAGAATCTCACACTTCACACTGGTTTTATGGAGTTGGATCATTGTTTGGAGATTTAGGTAGGCCCAAATGATCTCTCTGCATGTTAGCAGAGATTACACTTCGCTCCTAAATGAAGAATTTCCTACTGGAATATCTATATAGTGACAGTCATACTGAAGGCTCTGGAAGTTGATTCATTTCTAATAATGGATAAGAGACTGATATGTTAAATGCTATAAGGGATATTTCAAGACAAATATGTCCTTTTGGATAGTATGAAAAGGAGCCTGAGAAAAGAATATTTCATAGTGAAAGGTTCTTTTTCCTAAATAAAAGGTTGTTATTGTTTACCTAGGTATTGTTAACCATGTTGTCCTATAGCTATCTATTGCTGTGTGGGACCACAACTCAGCTTTCAGCTATTTGATGTCCTTCCCAATGAAGTCAAATAACATCATTGACTCAAGTAACTCCAGAAAAGTAAAGGGAGTGTGAAATTTGTATAGTTTACAAACTTTTTGTCTTGGTATTTTCTGTGGAAGTAGAAAAGAGGTAAATAAATACAAAGCCTTGCTCTCAGTTCCGACCAGACTGTGCTGGTTATGTAGTTGAAGGTATTTTACATTTGAGATTGCATACTGCTAAGAACTTGCATGCGATAAACAGCTCCAGAAATTTCTGCAAACATGGCTTGCATTAAAGTCCTATAGTGTTTCATGCTGCCCATGCATCCAGTAGTAGAGTGAAAATTTAAAGTAATCATATTAGTTTGTGTTCCAAACTAATTTGGGGCAGAGGAAAAGTTACAATGGAGTGCATATTGATGCTTTTACAGTCGTACTTCTTTTATGTTAGATTTTACATGGAAAGTTCCCAGACCAAATTCACAAGTCTGTCACTTTTTCCTACTTCTAACCTTTCTTTTTAGTGTGTTCATTACAAAATCCAGGGAATAATGAACGGCTAAGTGGCATGTTAAGATAGAATTATCCCAGAGTCATTAAGTTTGCATATATTAATAAATGCACAAAACAATTTGTGATTTTTAAAATATCTATAAATACAAAGAAAAGTATGGGAACAATATGAAAAGTTTGTAGATGGAGAAAGTTATGAAAATATTTTTCTTGCATACATATGATCTATGTCTATTTCCTAAAATTAACATGAAATAAACTCTTTAACTGAATGTAATAACTGAAAAAGAAGATTAGTACTACATATTTTCTGTGATTTTGGAGGTATTTTCCAACCTTAATCATTCTATGATTCTATGATTCTTGTGTCTACTTGGCTGTAAACTGTCTACTTGGACAGTGAGAATTTCCTCTTCTCCTCTACTATTGTTCACCATATTTTTGTCAATTTTCAGAATGACTTTACCCTAATTTTTCAATAAGATAAATAGGAAAATCCTTCTCTTCTTCTGAATTCTTCTTTTATTCTCATTTAAAGTGTCCAAGATTTTAGGTAAATTAATTTTCAATATAATTAACAAAAAATAAAACACAAAATACAGCTTAACAGAAATGGCAAAAAGTACAGGCCGCTGGTATTTTACGTGTATTTGGATATCAAAATTCTATTGCGGTCCCAATTCTCAGGATGAAAGTTCTAGTAAGAACAGGAAATGGCATAAAATCTATTCTGCATGATACAGATTGTCATGGAAATAGAAAATTATGAAAACTTAATTTTTTGATCCTCTCTCAAGATAGTAATCTCGGAGTCATTTCTGGATGAAATTAAATAAAGGGCCTCCTTAGCTTTTATTTGCAGCACTGATCTGCAACTGTCTCTTTTTTCAAGCAGTTTTAGGATAGGCGCATTTATTATTTACGGAAAATCCACAAGGAACATTTTTATAGCACCAGAAAAGAAATAATACTGCAACAATAAAGATCAAAGATTGATGCAATTGCGAGTACAAGTAATAGCTACCCTGTGTGGCTGTTATCTCCTCGAGGGAATTCTTTAGAATGGCTTTCATTTTATAAAATGTGTTTGTTTCAGTGCAATAAAATATGAGTAGGGAACTGTACTCTTGTTTCTCTTCTTCTCTTTTTTTTCTTTTTTTTTCTGCCCCAAGGAAAAAAAAATAAAACAACAGACTAATATAAAATTGGTGTGACTGGTTTCATGAACTTTGAGACTGCTCTGAACTTCAAAGAAATCAAAAATCACACAGAAGTCAGTAGTATGTATATGTAGTTTAAATGTATTTTGCTTGTCTAACCTGTTTTTTAAACTAGCAAATACCAGTAGCTCTGATGTTGTTCATGGAGTTTAATTCTTTTCATGTAGAACAGTCAGGAAATGTACCAACTGCTGGCCAATGCTGTTCAACCACTTTGTCTCGGTTCTGGAGGCACCAGATCAGAGATAAAGCCAAAGAAATTTACATAGAGTATCTTGCCCAAAGGCCCACAGTGGCAAAAAGATTGTCCTCAAGATGGGAAAGATTGTAATTCATACATCATGTAAATATGTGTGTGTATATGTATACATTCTTAATATTGTATATTATGCAGTATATATAATTCAATAGATATTTCTATATATGGATTAATATGATATGTGTATTTATACATGGTGAAAGCAAGATACCTGTAGGAGTGCTGGAATACTCCTTTGTTTTCCTGACCATGATTTGACCTGAGTTCAATTAAGACACTTTGCTATTGCTTTAATATCCACAAGGACAACATTTATATCTTACTTGTCAGCAGAGGTACAACAAATGCAAGAAAAGAGATTAAAAAAAAAAAAAAAAAAAAAAAAAAAAACAGAAAAAAAGGCAGGGGTTTTCTAATTTATATTAGTAGATGTAAAAAAAATGTTGATTTAGAATGGCAGAAGGGACAACAGAAGTGATGGCTTGAGTGATCCCAGATGAGGCCGGGAAATAGAACGGATTATTGTGACACTGATTTTTCAGATTGGTGGTGATAGAGAAAGACACATTCAAAATGGTAACAAAAAAAAAAAAAAAAAGGGAAATAAGTTCTGATGTTGCTACAGTAGGTACTGACATTTAGGTACTGAGAAATCTAGCAGGAGTAACACTGCACGGACATCTAGGTTTCTCTGAGCTGCCAAGTAATGCTTGATACTTTGTCACCCCATTTGACACTGCTGCAAGGCTTCCAAGAAACTGCTATAAATATTTCACATTTGCTCTGTTCATTACTTTCATTACTTCAGCTCACATTTCTGTGAGATAAAAGAGGTGATAGTGTATGACATTGCTCTACCTCTGATTTATATCGCCAATAGATCTTGCATTTTTTTGTTTATTTGAATTTCATCACTCTGTATACAAGGAAACAAAGCCTCAGAGCCTCCCTTGGCAAGCCACTTCATTTTTCTCAGCTAAAATGTAATTCTGCTGTGTAGTCACTTTCCCAAGCTTTAGTCTTTCACATCAGTATTGAAATACATTTGCCCTTTGTCAAGAATAATCTTAATAAGTTAACCATAATTTTTTGTTACTGAATTGCATGAAGCAGTAAACAGCACATTAATTAAAATCTTCAGGCCCATTTAATTTAAGGTGTAACAAATGACAAGGAGGCCAAAGAGATAAATCAAAATGGGTCAGAGGCCCATTTCCCCCAGAGAAAAAAGATGAGTTCATACATTACAGGGGGAAAAAAATATCAGAATATAGACTTCTAAGTGAGAGGGAAGTATCTGGGGGGACTTAATCCCTAAATTTAAAGAGGATTGAGATGAACGTGCAATGTAACATAGCGGAGAAAAAAGAAAAATACTAAACAAATCAAACCACACAACATCAAAAGTGGGAAGGTAAACATTTCTCTTCTCTGCAAGTAGAACTGCATCCAGCGTTGAGAAGGTTTGGAATATGAGCAATAAAAATTATTTAAGAAATGAGGAAATATTAAATAACTCAGTAATTTGACAGCAGGAGGACACAGTCAACTTCTGTTAAAATTTAAAAGGTGTATACAAGAGGCCTAAAGGATTTTTTTCCTACATTCCACCAGGGTGCATCATGTAAAACAGAGGAATGCATTAATTCACAATAATACCAGAAGAGATTTTGAAATTTATTTTTTTAAAGGCCTTTTTGACAGGATAAAACTACCAGGGCAGTGATAACAAGAAATGTCAGAAAATAGCAATGTAAATTAGCAGCGAAACAGGAGAGACAATTAGACACCCAATGGAAATAAACATACGTCAACTACAATGTAAATTATTACGTCATGAGCATAAAGAGAACAACAGGTACATCAGCTAAAGAGTAATGCAGACAAGAAGTAAGAAACAACAGAAATAAATAAATACATAAAATTCTATCACGGAAAACCTTAGAAACAGATATAGAAATGCAATCTTGCTTAGTAGCTACTTGCTGGCAGCCATAGTGCCACAGCTCCTCCTTTTATCAGTGTGAATCTACCTATCTACCTACCTACAATCAGGAGAGCTCCCCACTTATAAGGGAATTTAAGTACATGTGACTACAGCTACTTTCTTCTATGCCTAGAATGTAATATTGGCAGCATCATCTATATGTTCTTCATGTTGCCCTCCCACAGGCTCTACAAGATATTAGACCAATGGCACCAAAGGGCAGTGTTGCAGGGTTATTCTTACTGTATGAGACATAACAAAATGAAAAAGTTCCCCAGATTAAGAATGAGATTTCCCCAAAATCTTTTTTGTTATTGTTGTTGGCAGATTAATTGGCTGCTAAATTAATGAAATCTCTTTCCACTTGATATGTCACTCATAGTCACAGCAATTTTAATGAGAATACCTAATCAGTTCATGGAGTCTGAACAGCAACCTCTTCTGTTACTGAACACATAACTTACAGTAGTGTAGAGTGATTGATATTTGTAGGCATTCATCTAGAGTATTCAGAAAGCCCTGAGAACCGAGTTGTCATGATGTCCTGGCTTATTAATGCTACATCCTTTTTCAGGAGGCAAACACAATTCACACACTTTGGCATTTCATATAGCTAGTGTCCATATAAAAGAAAAATTCATCTGTGATAGTTTGTTTCTATTTTTTGCTAATTTATGACTCAGAATCGACAGTTAACTCACAAGCAACTGGAAGCTGACATTTCCCAAAACTATTTTTAAACAAATTTACATTTTTAGTTGCCATATTCTCCAAAGTGTATTCAAGAGAAGCTATTTTCTCACTGAGTCCTATGACATTTGACATGTCATTGATAGCAGTCAGATAGTCTTCAGGTGTCAGATACATCTCCTTTGCTTTCAATGTAGACATGCTCATTTACAGCATTTAATGATGTAGTTCAATGTGCATTAAATTAATCTCCTACAACTGTCAGAACTGAAGGTCCCTGATTTGTGCAGCTATTGTTGTGAATCTGCCCTTCTAATTTCTCACTCAGAAAAAGTTGGTCTGGAAGAAATAACAATGACAAATGCAGTAAAAGCGGCTGAGCTTCTTTCCATGTCAGAAGCTGTGTGTGAAAAAAAAGACCTCTGAACAAAAGGGCAAGACTATTGGAAGGTTTTGTCTTGAAAAGACAATATATTGTGATTATAACTTATAAAGAAAAAGCTGTTCTAGAGAAAGAATATTAAGACAGTGTACTCACTGTTCCATCACATCCTTACTAGAGGATGTCTAGAAAGACTGTACATCTAACGTTAACAACTTTTTTTTTTTTTAGAAAATGTATAAAATAACAGTGGGAATAATTAACACAGGTTTTTCTGAAACATTGAAAACGCACATTTATACACTATCTGTTTTGAGCAAGGCTCAGATCCCATTCTGACTTTTGAGGTTCAGGTAGGATGAACGAGTGCTGAGCTTATTGGTACCAACTCTTCAGGGCACTGAAAACTGGAAATGATTGTCAAGCATTTTGTTACACTGAACAGAATACCTGGGTGAAAAAATGGCTGATGAAGTTCAGTTTTACAAAATATGAAAACTTGTCCATGCAGAAAAAGAATTCTAACTTTACATATACAGTAAGGGGATCTGACAAAGTTGCTAATATTCAACAAGAAAGTTCAGTGTTTATAACAAATAGCTCCATGAAAGCATTGGTTGAATGAGTCAAAGGAGAATGTTGAATGCTACAAAACTAGCAAAGGACAAACTAGAAAGCCTAAGTCTTCATGCATCTTCACTGTAAAGAGTAGATCTAATCTCCCTAATTCAAGGATACAGAGAAATAAAAAGCATTTAGAGAAGGATGTCAAAGGTGTTATGGATTGGATTTTGTACAAGAAGAACCTGCTGAACAGACTGGGATCTTTTAATTTGAAAGACAGACATCTAGGAGGGAACATGGTAGGGATTTATACAACCATGACAAGGCATGGAAAAGTGATCGATTATTGACTGTTTATTATCCAGGAAGCTTCAGAAGAAATCATCACTACATGAGAAGTTTAAAATAAAAGTGGGTATCATGACTTAACACTAACTCAGAAATTCAGTGACACGATCTACTGTGAATACCAAGAGTTTACAGAAGTTTAGGAAACAATTAGAGACATTTACTGTACAAAAGTCCACTGCAGGCAATGAAATGGAGGATTCTCTCTCCCCTGTGGAAGAGTGCATCAAGGAAGTATGATTGCTGTGGTCACATTCACAGGTGTAACACTACATTCATTGAATCTTTGATGTAACCCAGTCTGAACACCTGTATCCCATCCCAAGCACAGGAACATTGTCCCACAAGGTTCATCAGCTTGCCTCCCAGTACTCAGCACTTTTTAGGGATATTAACATTTTCATGTGGAGCAGCACCATGAATGCTGGTTTGGCTAGTGTGGTTCACATCCCCTGGACTTATTTAAGCACACAAGCAAAATTCAATTCTGCTTAAACTAACTGGAAGCTGTGCTCCAGGAACACATGTAACATGCTGCAGCTGCTGACAAATGTGCAAGAGACCAGTCTCAAGGAATCCTCCCAAACCAAACCTACAAGTCTTAAGTCCTTAGTGCCACAGTATCATTTTACCAATGTGCCGTGCTACTTGCTGATGAAGACAGCGCTGGAGCCTGCAGATGTTCTGTGTTTTTTGGGAGTATTTCTCATCATTTTGGCTGTATTATTAGTCACATGGATACTCAAGTGGGATGTGTAGTATCTCACATATTGAATAATGGTGAGAAGAAGTAAGACAACATGTTTTCAATATACTTAGGAAGGTATATTTTCACTTTGGTCTTTCATCTCCTTTCTTTTGTTCAGTCATCCACTATATAGTGCTAATATAAGAACAGGAGAGGTAGTTAGTGATATAACTTTATAGATCCCATGGTTATGGATGATTTCAAATTTCTCCACTAATATTTACAGAATGAAAACCAGAGTTTTATACACCAGTTTACAGCTGGGTATAAAACAATAACAAAAGACCAAACCTAAATAGAATATCTGTCTTGTTGCTACATTTTCTTGGAGATACTGAATCTCATAGAGCTGTACAGAACCTTCTTCTCAGAAAAACAATTGTATTAAATCAAAAAGAATGTTCTTATTTTGCAGGCTGTTTTGTTGTGTGCTTTAGATATACAATTAATTATATAAAAAGATTATTCAACTTCTACCTAAACTGACAACTTCAGATCTTATTTTAATTGAATCAGCTTGTCTGAGCTTTGAATATGTTGTCAGACAAAATCACAGCCACAAGAATTTAAAGCATCTTTAAGTGTGTTATCAACAATAACAAATAATATGAGCTTGGAAGAACAATGAAATGAAAACTGACCTTTTCTCTAGAGATATCATATACATTTGCAGTGTAAACTGACAAAGTATTTTTCCTTAATGTTATTATAATTTCTTGGCATCAGTGTTAGGAACTTAATATGACTTCAACTAGCCTCTTTGGACTGAAGGTGTAACATCGTAAAGCTTCATAACCATAATTTGCAAAACAGATCTACTTGCATATCTCTATGCACTGCTCTTAACCTGAGTGAAAATGTTTATTCACATGATATATTTGAGGCAGACACTCAAGGAAAAGGAAATTATGAAAAAAAGCAGATGAGAAAGGTCTATGTTTTAAACTTAAATTCAAACCCATAAAGATGTGAAGAAATTTGAGTTTTTCAGGAAGAGTGAGAAGCAAATTCTAATCTATTCATGTACATTTGCATTTTGCATTTAAACTAAAGAGTGTATTTGGGGGGGGGGCGGAAAAGCAAAGATTAATATATTCACTGACAAAAATATATATTTTCTTTTTCTCTGTGGTTAAGTATCTGGTTAGATTTTACCCAGTATTTCTCTATAGGTGAGATTTAAGAGCAAGTAACATGCTGCAGTTTTTAATACAAGCATGTGAAATTCAAGGGTTCTCATGTTATAAATTATATTTACAAAAGATCAGATGATGGGGATTAGAGGGCTTTTAGACAGCACAGGGAATTGGTACATCACTCATTTAGAGTATGCACAGAAGCATATTTTCAAACCTATCTCAAATCGAAAATGCAAATAAGCAAAATACTGTGGTCTCATTCTACTCTTCCACCAGCAAATTAATTGAAAAAAAATATTTCTGCTGTCTGTTAATCAGCTATTGCACACTGAGTTGCATGCTTCCAACAGCAAAAATATGCAGCCTGGGTATGAGCTAAAGGCTTACTCATGCTTGGTAAAGCAGCTACTTAAGCTATTACCTCTGCTCTGCTGCCTACCTCCTGCGTTTCCTGGAGGTTAAGCCCTGATAGCAGAGCTGGCAAAAGGGAATCTGTGAGCATGTTTCATCTGCTTCATTCTGACATAGCAGCACAAGCTACCACTGCTGGCAGCTGAAGTGATTATACTAGACAGTGACTGGAGTGCTTCAAGTTTGCTTTTCTTCTTCTCTTTTGCATGCACCATAAGTTACTGTCTTAAATTACCATAGTATGATTCACCACAGTGTGTCTGTATGTTAAAGTTGGTTGTATTTTTCTGTTAGAGAAAAAACATGCCATAAAAATCAGACCAGTCTGCAGACACTAATTTTGACAAAGATAAAATGGAAAGTCAGTTACTTATCTGTCAGCTATTTTCTTCCAGTTCATCAATGCTGCTTTTTAACAGTGCAGTCTGCCAATGTCAACTTTGAAGGCTTTCAGTCAAGTGGACTGGGGCTCCAGTTGGGAAAACCTGATGCTCTGTTCACCCTGAAGAATTTTGAAGTCTTGAGGAAGAGTAAAATGCAAAAAATCCCCATTTCTCTGAACATCTCCAGTAAGATTGAACCGTAAAATTAGCTAGACTCAGTAAAAAGTAATGTACTTAAAAGTTGTCGCACTGTAGAACAGTTAACATCAGCAGTTAACATCAGTCCCCTGCAAGGTTGTTTTTGTTTTGTTGTTGTTTTTTTTCTTTTTTAAATTCTGTTAAGAAGAAACGAGAACAAAACCAGGGGAAAAAAAACCACTCCAAATACCTTGGTAATTAACTAGCTTGAGTTTTGCTCTGAAAAGGAAAAGGAAAGAGAAGGTTTGGGAAGGGAAG